>NC_134827.1:455656-540684 GCF_004210375.1 Tachypleus tridentatus | reverse complement strand
GGTGCTATTATGTCTCTTAACATACGCTCTAGTGTCTGTAATATTATGTCTCTTAACATACGCTCTGTGTCTGTAATATTATGTCTCTTAACATACGCCTGTGTCCAATCTGTAACATATATGTCTCTTAACATACTGCTCTTGTGTCTGTAATTATTATGTTCCTTAACATACGCCTCTGTGTCTGTAATATTATGTCTCTTAACATACGCTCTGTGTCTGTAATATTATGTATCTTAACATACTCTTTGTATCTGTAATATTATGTCTCTTATCATACGCCTGTGTAATATTATGTCTCTTCTTAACATACGCTCTGTGTCTGTATATTATGTCTCTTAACATACGTGCTCCAGTCTGTAATATTATGTCTCTTAACATACGCTCTGTGTCTGTAATATTATGTCTCCTTACACATACGCTCTGTGTCTGTAATATTATGTCTCTTCACATAACGCTCTCAGTGTCTGTAATATTATGTCTCTTAACATACGCTCTGTAGTCTGTAATCATATGTTCCCTTTATCATACGCCTCTGTGTCTGTAATATTATGTCTCTCTTAACATTCGCTCTTGTGTCTGTAATATTATGTCTCTTAACATACGCTCTGTGTCTGTAATATTATGTCTCTTAAAATACGCTCTGTGTCTGTGATATTATGTCTCTTAACATACGCTCTGTGTCTGTAATATTATGTCTCTTTACATACGCTCTGTGTCTGTATTATATTATGTCTCTTAACATACGCTCTGTGTCTGTAATATTATGTCTTTAACATACGCTCTGTGTCTGTAATATTATGTCTCTTAACATACGCTCTGTGTCTGTAATATTATGTCTCTTAACATACGCTCTGTGTCTGTAATATTATGTCTCTTAACATACGCTCTGTGTCTGTAATATTATGTCTCTTAACATACGCTCTGTGTCTGTAATATTATGTCTCTTAACATACGCTCTGTGTCTGTAATATTATGTCTCTTAACATACGCTCCTGTGTCTGTAATATTATGTCTCTTAACATACGCTCTGTGTCTGTAATATTAATGTCTTCTTCATATACGCTCTGTGTCTGTAATATTATGTCTCTTGACATACGCTCTGTGTCTGTAATATTATGTCTCTTAACATACGCTCCTGTGTCTGTAATATTATGTCTCTTATCATACGCTCTGTGTCTGTAATATTATGTCTCTTAACATTCGCTCTGTGTCTGTAATATTATGTCTCTTAACATACGCTCTGTGTCTGTAATATTATGTCTCTTTAAAATATGCTCTGTGTCTGTGAATATTATGTCTCTTTAACATACGCTCTGTGTCTGTAAAATTATGTCTCTTAACATACGCTCTGTGTCTGTAATATTATGTCTCTTGACATACGCTCTTGTGTCTGTAATATTATGTCTCTTAACATACGCTCTGTGTCTGTAATATTATATCTTTTATCATACGCTTCTGTGTCTGTAATATATGTCTCTTAACATTCGCTCTGTGTCTGTAATATTATGTCTCTTAACATACGCTCTGTGTCTGTAATATTATGTCTCTTAAAATATGCTCCGTGTCTGTAATATTATGTCTCTTAACATACGCTCTGTGTCTGTAATTTATGTCTCTTAACATACGCTCTGTGTCTGTAATATTATGTCTCTTAACATACGCTCTGTGTCTGTAATATTATGTCTCTTATCATACGCTCTGTGTGTAATATTATGTCTCTTAACATACGCTCTGTGTCTGTAATATTATGTCTCTTAACATACGCTCTGTGTCTGTAATATTATGTCTCTTTATCATACGCCTGTGTCTGTAATATTATGTCTCTTAACATTCGCTCTGTGTCTGTAATATTATGTCTCTTAACATACGCTCTGTGTCTGTAATATTATGTCTCTTATCATACGCTCTGTGTGTAATATTATGTCTCTTAACATACGCCTCTGTGTCTGTAATATTATGTCTCTTAATATACCCTCTGTGTCTGTAATATTATGTCTCTTAACATACGCTCTGTGTCTGATATATTTTATATCTCTTATTATACGATCTGTGTCTGTAATATTATGTCTCTTAACATACGCTCTGTGTCTGTAATATTGTCTCTTATCATACGCTCTGTGTCTGTAATATTATGTCTCTTAACATACGCTCTGTGTCTATAATATTATGTCTCTTAATATACGCTCTGTGTCTGTAATATTATGTCTCTTAACATACGCTCTGTGTCTGTAATATTATATCTCTTATCATACGCTCTGTGTCTGTAATATTATGTCTCTTAACATACGCTCTGTGTCTGTAATATTGTCTCTTATCATACGCTCTGTGTCTGTAATATTATGTCTCTTAACATACGCTCTGTGTCTGTAATATTATGTCTCTTAACATACGCTCTGTGTCTGTAATATTATGTCTCTTAACATACGCTCTGTGTCTGTAATATTATGTCTCTTAACATACGCTCTGTGTCTGTAATATTATGTCTCTTAACGTACGCTCTGTGTCTGTAATATTATGTCTCTTCATATACGCTCTGTGTCTGTAATATTATGTCTCTTGACATACGCTCTGTGTCTGTAATATTATGTCTCTTAACATACGCTCTGTGTCTGTAATATTATGTCTTTATCATACGCTCTGTGTCTGTAATATTATGTCTCTTAACATACGCTCTGTGTCTGTAATATTATGTCTCTTAACATACGCTCTGTGTCTGTAATATTATGTCTCTTAACATATGCTCTGTGTCTGTGATATTATGTCTCTTAACATACGCTCTGTGTCTGTAAAATTATGTCTCTTAACATACGCTCTGTGTCTGTAATATTATGTCTCTTGACATACGCTCTGTGTCTGTAATATTATGTCTCTTAACATACGCTCTGTGTCTGTAATATTATGTCTTTTATCATACGCTCTGTGTCTGTAATATTATGTCTCTTAACATTCGCTCTGTGTCTGTAATATTATGTCTCTTAACATACGCTCTGTGTCTGTAATATTATGTCTCTTAACATACGCTCTGTGTCTATAATATTATGTCTCTTAACATACGCTCTGTGTCTGTAATATTATGTCTCTTAACATACGCTCTGTGTCTGTAATATTATGTCTCTTAACATACGCTTTGTGTCTGTAATATTATGTCTCTTATCATACGCTCCCTGTGTGTAATATTATGTCTCTTAACATACGCTCTGTGTCTGTAATATTATGTCTCTTAACATACGCTCTGTGTCTGTAATATTATGTCTCTTAACATACGCTCTGTGTCTGTAATATTATGTCTCTTAACATACGCTCTGTGTCTGTAATATTATGTCTCTTCATATACGCTCTGTGTCTGTAATATTATGTCTCTTAACATACGCTCTGTGTCTGTAATATTATGTCTTTTATCATACGCTCTGTGTCTGTAATTATTATGTCTCTTAACATACGCTCCTGTGTCTGTAATATTATGTCTCTTAACATACGCTCTGTGTCTGTAATATTATGTCTCTTAAAATATGCTCTGTGTCTGTAATATTATGTCTCTTAACATACGCTCTGTGTCTGTAATATTATGTCTCTTAACATACGCTCTGTGTCTGTAATATTATGTCTCTTGACATACGCTCTGTGTCTGTAATATTATGTCTCTTAACATACGCTCTGTGTCTGTAATATTATGTCTTTTATCATACGCTCTGTGTCTGTAATATTATGTCTCTTAACATTCGCTCTGTGTCTGTAATATTATGTCTCTTAACATACGCTCTGTGTCTGTAATATTATGTCTCTTAACATATGCTCTGTGTCTGTAATATTATGTCTCTTAACATACGCTCTGTGTCTGTAATATTATGTCTCTTAACATACGCTCTGTGTCTGTAATATTATGTCTCTTAACATACGCTCTGTGTCTGTAATATTATGTCTCTTCATATTCGCTCCCTGTGTCTGTAATATTATGTCTCTTGACATACGCTCTGTGTCTGTAATATTATGTCTCTTAACATACGCTCTGTGTCTGTAATATTATGTCTTTTATCATACGCTGTGTCTGTAATATTATGTCTCTTAACATTCGCTCTGTGTCTGTAATATTATGTCTCTTAACATACGCTCTGTGTCTGTAATATTATGTCTCTTAAAATATGCTCTGTGTCTGATATTATGTCTCTTAACATACGCTCTGTGTCTGTAAAATTATGTCTCTTAACATACGCTCTGTGTCTGTAATATTATGTCTCTTGACATACGCTCTGTGTCTGTAATATTATGTCTCTTAACATACGCTCTGTGTCTGTAATATTATATCTTTATCATACGCTCTGTGTCTGTATATATATGTCTCTTAACATTCGCTCTGTGTCTGTAATATTATGTCTCTTAATATACGCTCTGTGTCTGTAATATTATGTCTCTTAAAATATGCTCTGTGTCTGTAATATTATGTCTCTTAACATACGCTCTGTGTCTGTAATATTATGTCTCTTAACATACGCTCTGTGTCTGTAAAATTATGTCTCTTAACATACGCTCTGTGTCTGTAATATTATGTCTCTTATCATACGCTCTGTGTGTAATATTATGTCTCTTAACATACGCTCTGTGTCTGTAATATTATGTCTCTTAACATACGCTCTGTGTCTGTAATATTATGTCTTTTTATCATACGCTCTGTGTCTGTAATATTATGTCTCTTAACATTCGCTCTGTGTCTGTAATATTATGTCTCTTAACATACGCTCTGTGTCTGTAATATTATGTCTCTTATCATACGCTCTGTGTGTAATATTATGTCTCTTAACATACGCTCTGTGTCTGTAATATTATGTCTCTTAACATACGCTTTGTATCTGTAATATTATGTCTCTCATCATACGCTCTGTGTCTGTAATATTATGTCTCTTAACATACGCTTTGTGTCTGTAATATTATGTCTCTTAACATACGCTCTGTGTCTGTAATATTATGTCTCTTTAACATCTCGCCTGTAATATTATGTCTCTTAACATACGCTCTGTGTCTGTAATATTATGTCTCTTAACATACGCTCTGTGTCTGTAATATTATGTCTCTTAATATACGCTCTGTGTCTGTAATATTATGTCTCTTAACATACGCTCTGTGTCTGTAATATTATGTCTCTTATTATACGCTCTGTGTCTGTAATATTATGTCTCTAACATACGCTCTGTGTCTGTAATATTGTTCTTATCATACGCTCTGTGTTCTGTAATATTATGTCTCTTAACATACGCTCTGTGTCTGTAATATTATGTCTCTTAATATACCCCTCTGTGTCTGTAATATTATGTCTCTTAACATACGCTCTGTGTCTGTAATATTATATCTCTTATCATACGCTCTGTGTCTGTAATATTATGTCTCTTAACATACGCTCTGTGTCTGTAATATTGTCTCTTATCATACGCTCTGTGTCTGTAATATTATGTCTCTTAACATACGCTCTGTGTCTGTAATATTATGTCTCTTGACATACGCTCTGTGTCTGTAATATTATGTCTCTTAACATACGCTTTGTATCTGTAATATTATGTCTCTTATCATACGCTCTGTGTGTAATATTATGTCTCTTAACATACGCTCTGTGTCTGTAATATTATGTCTCTTAACATACGCTCTGTGTCTGTAATATTATGTCTCTTAACATACGCTCTGTGTCTGTAATATTATGTCTCTTAACGTACGCTCTGTGTCTGTAATATTATGTCTCTTCATATACGCTCTGTGTCTGTAATATTATGTCTCTTGACATACGCTCTGTGTCTGTAATATTATGTCTCTTAACATACGCTCTGTGTCTGTAATATTATGTCTCTTAACATACGCTCTGTGTCTGTAATATTATGTCTCTTAACATACGCTCTGTGTCTGTAATATTATGTCTCTTCACATACGCTCTGTGTCTGTAATATTATGTCTCTTAACATACGCTCTGTGTCTGTAATTATGTCTCTTTATCATACGCCTCTGTGTCTGTAATATTATGTCTCTTAACATCTCGCTCCTGTGTCTGTAATATTATGTCTCTTAACATACGCTCTGTGTCTGTAATATTATGTCTCTTAAAATATGCTCCGTGTCTGTGATATTATGTCTCTTAACATACGCTCTGTGTCTGTAATATTATGTCTCTTAACATACGCTCTGTGTCTGTAATATTATGTCTCTTAACATACGCTCTGTGTCTGTAATATTATGTCTTTTATCATACGCTCTGTGTCTGTAATATTATGTCTCTTAACATTCGCTCTGTGTCTGTAATATTATGTCTCTTAACATACGCTCTGTGTCTGTAATATTATGTCTCTTAACATACGCTCTGTGTCTATAATATTATGTCTCTTAACATACGCTCTGTGTCTGTAATATTATGTCCCTTAACATACGCTCTGTGTCTGTAATATTATGTCTCTTAACATATGCTCTGTGTCTGTAATATTATGTCTCTTAACATACGCTCTGTGTCTGTAATATTATGTCTCTTAACATACGCTCTGTGTCTGTAAAATTATGTCTCTTAACATACGCTCTGTGTCTGTAATATTATGTCTCTTAATATACGCTCTGTGTCTGTAATATTATGTCTCTTAACATACGCTCTGTGTCTGTAATATTATGTCTCTTAACATACGCTCTGTGTCTGTAATATTATGTCTTTTAACATACGCTCTGTGTCTGTAATATTATGTCTCTTAACATCTGCTCTGTGTCTGTAATATTATGTCTCTTAACATACGCTCTGTGTCTGTAATATTATGTCTCTTAACATACGCTCTGTGTCTGTAATATTATGTCTCTTAACATACGCTCTGTGTCTGTAATATTATGCCTCTAACATACGCTCTGTGTCTGAATATTATGTCTCTTAACATACGCTCTGTGTCTGTAATATTATGTCTCTTCATATACGCTCTGTGTCTGTAATATTATGTCTCTTAACATACGCTCCTGTGTCTGTAATTATGTCTCTTAACATACGCTCTGTGTCTGTAATATTATGTCTCTTAACATACGCTCTGTGTCTGTAATATTATGTCTCTTAACATACGCTCCTGTGTCTGTAATATTATGTCTCTTAAAATATGCTCCGTGTCTGTAATATTATGTCTCTTAACATACGCTCTGTGTCTGTAATATTATGTCTCTTAACATACGCTCTGTGTCTGTAATATTATGTCTCTTAACATACGCTCTGTGTCTGTAATATTATGTCTTTTATCATACGCTCTGTGTCTGTAATATTATGTCTCTTAACATCGCTCTGTGTCTGTAATATTATGTCTCTTAACATACGCTCTGTGTCTGTAATATTATGTCTCTTAACATACGCTCTGTGTCTATAATATTATGTCTCTTAACATACGCTCTGTGTCTGTAATATTATGTCTCTTAACATACGCTCTGTGTCTGTAATATTATGTCTCTTAAAATATGCTCCGTGTCTGTAATATTATGTCTCTTAACATACGCTCTGTGTCTGTAAAATTATGTCTCTTAACATACGCTCTGTGTCTGTAAAATTATGTCTCTTAACATACGCTCTGTGTCTGTAATATTATGTCTCTTCACATACGCTCTGTGTCTGTAATATTATGTCTCTTGACATACGCTCTGTGTCTGTAATATTATGTCTCTTAACATACGCTCTGTGTCTGTAATATTATGTCTTTTATCATACGCTCTGTGTCTGTAATATTATGTCTCTTAACATTCGCTCTGTGTCTGTAATATTATGTCTCTTAACATACGCTCTGTGTCTGTAATATTATGTCTCTTAAAATATGCTCCGTGTCTGTAATATTATGTCTCTTAACATACGCTCTGTGTCTGTAATATTATGTCTCTTAACATACGCTCTGTGTCTGTAATATTATGTCTCTTGACATACGCTCTGTGTCTGTAATATTATGTCTCTTAACATACGCTCTGTGTCTGTAATATTATATCTTTATCATACGCTCTGTGTCTGTAATATATGTCTCTTAACATCGCTCTGTGTCTGTAATATTATGTCTCTTAACATACGCTCTGTGTCTGTAATATTATGTCTCTTAAAATATGCTCCGTGTCTGTAATATTATGTCTCTTAACATACGCTCTGTGTCTGTAATATTATGTCTCTTAACATACGCTCTGTGTCTGTAATATTATGTCTCTTAACATACGCTCTGTGTCTGTAATATTATGTCTCTTATCATACGCTCTGTGTGTAATATTATGTCTCTTAACATACGCTCTGTGTCTGTAATATTATGTCTCTTAACATACGCTCTGTGTCTGTAATATTATGTCTTTATCATACGCTCTGTGTCTGTAATATTATGTCTCTTAACATACGCTCTGTGTCTGTAATATTATGTCTCTTAACATACGCTCTGTGTCTGTAATATTATGTCTCTTATCATACGCTCTGTGTGTAATATTATGTCTCTTAACATACGCTCTGTGTCTGTAATATTATGTCTCTTAATATACCCTCTGTGTCTGTAATATTATGTCTCTTAACATACGCTCTGTGTCTGATATATTTTATATCTCTTATTATACGCTCTGTGTCTGTAATATTATGTCTTTTAACATACGCTCTGTGTCTGTAATATTGTCTCTTATCATACGCTCTGTGTCTGTAATATTATGTCTCTTAACATACGCTCTGTGTCTATAATATTATGTCTCTTAATATACCCTCTGTGTCTGTAATATTATGTCTCTTAACATACGCTCTGTGTCTGTAATATTATATCTCTTATCATACGCTCTGTGTCTGTAATATTATGTCTCTTAACATACGCTCTGTGTCTGTAATATTGTCTCTTATCATACGCTCTGTGTCTGTAATATTATGTCTCTTAACATACGCTCTGTGTCTGTAATATTATGTCTCTTGACATACGCTCTGTGTCTGTAATATGTCTCTTAACATACGCTCTGTGTCTGTAATATTATGTCTCTTAACATACGCTCTGTGTCTGAATATTATGTCTCTTAACATACGCTCTGTGTCTGTAATATTATGTCTCTTCATATACGCTCTGTGTCTGTAATATTATGTCTCTTGACATACGCTCTGTGTCTGTAATATTATGTCTCTTAACATACGCTCTGTGTCTGTAATATTATGTCTTTTATCATACGCTCTGTGTCTGTAATATTATGTCTCTTAACATACGCTCTGTGTCTGTAATATTATGTCTCTTAACATACGCTCTGTGTCTGTAATATTATGTCTCTTAAAATATGCTCCGTGTCTGTGATATTATGTCTCTTAACATACGCTCTGTGTCTGTAAAATTATGTCTCTTAACATACGCTCTGTGTCTGTAATATTATGTCTCTTGACATACGCTCTGTGTCTGTAATATTATGTCTCTTAACATACGCTCTGTGTCTGTAATATTATGTCTTTTATCATACGCTCTGTGTCTGTAATATTATGTCTCTTAACATTCGCTCTGTGTCTGTAATATTATGTCTCTTAACATACGCTCTGTGTCTGTAATATTATGTCTCTTAACATACGCTCTGTGTCTGTAATATTATGTCTCTTAACATACGCTCTGTGTCTGTAATATTATGTCTCTTAACATACGCTCTGTGTCTGTAATATTATGTCTCTTAACATACTCTTTGTGTCTGTAATATTATGTCTCTTATCATACGCTCTGTGTGTAATATTATGTCTCTTAACATACGCTCTGTGTCTGTAATATTATGTCTCTTAACATACGCTCTGTGTCTGTAATATTATGTCTCTTAACATACGCTCTGTGTCTGTAATATTATGTCTCTTAACATACGCTCTGTGTCTGTAATATTATGTCTCTTCATATACGCTCTGTGTCTGTAATATTATGTCTCTTAACATACGCTCTGTGTCTGTAATATTATGTCTTTTATCATACGCTCTGTGTCTGTAATATTATGTCTCTTAACATACGCTCTGTGTCTGTAATATTATGTCTCTTAACATACGCTCTGTGTCTGTATTATTATGTCTCTTAAAATATGCTCTGTGTCTGTAATATTATGTCTCTTAATATACGCTCTGTGTCTGTAATATTATGTCTCTTAACATACGCTCTGTGTCTGTAATATTATGTCTTTTATCATACGCTCTGTGTCTGTAATATTATGTCTCTTAACATACGCTCTGTGTCTGTAATATTATGTCTCTTAACATACGCTCTGTGTCTGTAATATTATGTCTCTTAAAATATGCTCCGTGTCTGTAATATTATGTCTCTTAACATACGCTCTGTGTCTGTAAAATTATGTCTCTTAACATACGCTCTGTGTCTGTAATATTATGTCTCTTGACATACGCTCTGTGTCTGTAATATTATGTCTCTTAACATACGCTCTGTGTCTGTAATATTATGTCTTTTATCATACGCTCTGTGTCTGTAATATTATGTCTCTTAACATTCGCTCTGTGTCTGTAATATTATGTCTCTTAACATACGCTCTGTGTCTGTAATATTATGTCTCTTAAATATGCTCTGTGTCTGTAATATTATGTCTCTTAACATACGCTCTGTGTCTGTAAAATTATGTCTCTTAACATACGCTCTGTGTCTATAAAATTATGTCTCTTAACATACGCTCTGTGTCTGTAATATTATGTCTCTTCATATTCGCTCTGTGTCTGTAATATTATGTCTCTTGACATACGCTCTGTGTCTGTAATATTATGTCTCTTAACATACGCTCTGTGTCTGTAATATTATGTCTTTATCATACGCTGTGTCTGTAATATTATGTCTCTTAACATTCGCTCTGTGTCTGTAATATTATGTCTCTTAACATACGCTCTGTGTCTGTAATATTATGTCTCTTAAAATATGCTCCGTGTCTGTGATATTATGTCTCTTAACATACGCTCTGTGTCTGTAAAATTATGTCTCTTAACATACGCTCTGTGTCTGTAATATTATGTCTCTTGACATACGCTCTGTGTCTGTAATATTATGTCTCTTAACATACGCTCTGTGTCTGTAATATTATGTCTTTTATCATACGCTCTGTGTCTGTAATATATGTCTCTTAACATCTGCTCTGTGTCTGTAATATTATGTCTCTTAACATACGCTCTGTGTCTGTAATATTATGTCTCTTAAAATATGCTCCGTGTCTGTAATATTATGTCTCTTAACATACGCTCTGTGTCTGTAAATTTATGTCTCTTAACATACGCTCTGTGTCTGTAAAATTATGTCTCTTAACATACGCTCTGTGTCTGTAATATTATGTCTCTTATCATACGCTCTGTGTGTAATATTATGTCTCTTAACATACGCTCTGTGTCTGTAATATTATGTCTCTTAACATACGCTCTGTGTCTGTAATATTATGTCTTTTATCATACGCTCTGTGTCTGTAATATTATGTCTCTTAACATTCGCTCTGTGTCTGTAATATTATGTCTCTTAACATACGCTCTGTGTCTGTAATATTATGTCTCTTATCATACGCTCTGTGTGTAATATTATGTCTCTTAACATACGCTCTGTGTCTGTAATATTATGTCTCTTAACATACGCTTTGTATCTGTAATATTATGTCTCTCATCATACGCTCTGTGTCTATAATATTATGTCTCTTAACATACGCTTTGTGTCTGTAATATTATGTCTCTTATCATACACTCTGTGTCTGTAATATTATGTCTCTTATCATACGCTCTGTGTGTAATATTATGTCTCTTAACATACGCTCTGTGTCTGTAATATTATGTCTCTTAACATACGCTCTGTGTCTGTAATATTATGTCTCTTAATATACCCTCTGTGTCTGTAATATTATGTCTCTTAACATACGCTCTGTGTCTGTTATATTATATCTCTTATTATACGCTCTGTGTCTGTAATATTATGTCTCTTAACATACGCTCTGTGTCTGTAATATTGTCTCTTATCATACGCTCTGTGTCTGTAATATTATGTCTCTTAACATACGCTCTGTGTCTATAATATTATGTCTCTTAATATACCCTCTGTGTCTGTAATATTATGTCTCTTAACATACGCTCTGTGTCTGTAATATTATGTCTCTTATCATACGCTCTGTGTCTGTAATATTATGTCTCTTAACATACGCTCTGTGTCTGTAATATTGTCTCTTATCATACGCTGTGTGTCTGTAATATTATGTCTCTTAACATACGCTCTGTGTCTATAATATTATGTCTCTTGACATACGCTCTGTGTCTGTAATATTATGTCTCTTAACATACGCTTTGTATCTGTAATATTATGTCTCTTATCATACGCTCTGTGTGTAATATTATGTCTCTTAACATACGCTCTGTGTCTGTAATATTATGTCTCTTAACATACGCTCTGTGTCTGTAATATTATGTCTCTTAACGTACGCTCTGTGTCTGTAATATTATGTCTCTTCATATACGCTCTGTGTCTGTAATATTATGTCTCTTGACATACGCTCTGTGTCTGTAATATTATGTCTCTTGACATACGCTCTGTGTCTGTAATATTATGTCTCTTAACATACGCTCTGTGTCTGTAATATTATGTCTTTTATCATACGCTCTGTGTCTGTAATATTATGTCTCTTAACATCGCTCTGTGTCTGTAATATTATGTCTCTTAACATACGCTCTGTGTCTGTAATATTATGTCTCTTAAAATATGCTCCGTGTCTGTGATATTATGTCTCTTAACATACGCTCTGTGTCTGTAATATTATGTCTCTTAACATACGCTCTGTGTCTGTAATATTATGTCTCTTAACATACGCTCTGTGTCTGTAATATTATGTCTCTTAACATACGCTCTGTGTCTGTAATATTATGTCTTTATCATACGCTCTGTGTCTGTAATATTATGTCTCTTAACATACGCTCTGTGTCTGTAATATTATGTCTCTTAACATACGCTCTGTGTCTGTAATATTATGTCTCTTAACATACGCTCTGTGTCTGTAATATTATGTCTCTTAACATACGCTCTGTGTCTGTAATATTATGTCTCTTAACATACGCTCTGTGTCTGTAATATTATGTCTCTTAACATACGCTTTGTGTCTGTAATATTATGTCTCTTATCATACGCTCTGTGTGTAATATTATGTCTCTTAACATACGCTCTGTGTCTGTAATATTATGTCTCTTAACATACGCTCTGTGTCTGTAATATTATGTCTCTTAACATACGCTCTGTGTCTGTAATATTATGTCTCTTAACATACGCTCTGTGTCTGTAATATTATGTCTCTTCATATACGCTCTGTGTCTGTAATATTATGTCTCTTGACATACGCTCTGTGTCTGTAATATTATGTCTCTTAACATACGCTCTGTGTCTGTAATATTATGTCTTTTATCATACGCTCTGTGTCTGTAATATTATGTCTCTTAACATCTGCTCTGTGTCTGTAATATTATGTCTCTTAACATACGCTCTGTGTCTGTAATATTATGTCTCTTAAAATATGCTCCGTGTTTGTGATATTATGTCTCTTAACATACGCTCTGTGTCTGTAAAATTATGTCTCTTAACATACGCTCTGTGTCTGTAATATTATGTCTCTTGACATACGCTCTGTGTCTGTAATATTATGTCTCTTAACATACGCTCTGTGTCTGTAATATTATGTCTTTTATCATACGCTCTGTGTCTGTAATATTATGTCTCTTAACATTCGCTCTGTGTCTGTAATATTATGTCTCTTAACATACGCTCTGTGTCTGTAATATTATGTCTCTTAAAATATGCTCCGTGTCTGTAATATTATGTCTCTTAACATACGCTCTGTGTCTGTAAATTATGTCTCTTAACATACGCTCTGTGTCTGTAATATTATGTCTTTATCATACGCTCTGTGTCTGTAATATATGTCTCTTAACATACGCTCTGTGTCTGTAATATTATGTCTCTTAACATACGCTCTGTGTCTGTAATATTATGTCTCTTAAAATATGCTCCGTGTCTGTAATATTATGTCTCTTAACATACGCTCTGTGTCTGTAATATTATGTCTCTTAACATACGCTCTGTGTCTGTAAAATTATGTCTCTTAACATACGCTCTGTGTCTGTAATATTATGTCTCTTATCATACGCTCTGTGTGTAATATTATGTCTCTTAACATACGCTCTGTGTCTGTAATATTATGTCTCTTAACATACGCTCTGTGTCTGTAATATTATGTCTTTTATCATACGCTCTGTGTCTGTAATATTATGTCTCTTAACATCGCTCTGTGTCTGTAATATTATGTCTCTTAACATACGCTCTGTGTCTGTAATATTATGTCTCTTATCATACGCTTCTGTGTGTAATATTATGTCTCTTAACATACGCTCTGTGTCTGTAATATTATGTCTCTTAACATACGCTTTGTATCTGTAATATTATGTCTCTCATCATACGCTCTGTGTCTATAATATTATGTCTCTTAACATACGCTTTGTGTCTGTAATGTTATGTCTCTTATCATACACTCTGTGTCTGTAATATTATGTCGCTTATCATACGCTCTGTGTGTAATATTATGTCTCTTAACATACGCTCTGTGTCTGTAATATTGTCTCTTATCATACGCTCTGTGTCTGTAATATTATGTCTCTTAACATACGCTCTGTGTCTATAATATTATGTCTCTTAATATACCCTCTGTGTCTGTAATATTATGTCTCTTAACATACGCTCTGTGTCTGTAATATTATATCTCTTATCATACGCTCTGTGTCTGTAATATTATGTCTCTTGATATACGCTCTGTGTCTGTAATATTATGTCTCTTAACATACGCTCTGTGTCTGTAATATTATGTCTTTTATCATACGCTCTGTGTCTGTAATATTATGTCTCTTAACATTCGCTCTGTGTCTGTAATATTATGTCTCTTAACATACGCTCTGTGTCTGTAATATTATGTCTCTTAACATACGCTCTGTGTCTATAATATTATGTCTCTTAACATACGCTCTGTGTCTGTAATATTATGTCTCTTAACATACGCTCTGTGTCTGTAATATTATGTCTCTTAACATACGCTTTGTATCTGTAATATTATGTCTCTTATCATACGCTCTGTGTGTAATATTATGTCTCTTAACATACGCTCTGTGTCTGTAATATTATGTCTCTTAACATACGCTCTGTGTCTGTAATATTATGTCTCTTAACATACGCTCTGTGTCTGTAATATTATGTCTCTTAACATACGCTCTGTGTCTGTAATATTATGTCTTTTATCATACGCTCTGTGTCTGTAATATTATGTCTCTTAACATTCGCTCTGTGTCTGTAATATTATGTCTCTTAACATACGCTCTGTGTCTGTAATATTATGTCTCTTAAAATATGCTCCGTGTCTGTGATATTATGTCTCTTAACATACGCTCTGTGTCTGTAAAATTATGTCTCTTAACATACGCTCTGTGTCTGTAATATTATGTCTCTTGACATACGCTCTGTGTCTGTAATATTATGTCTCTTAACATACGCTCTGTGTCTGTAATATTATGTCTTTTATCATACGCTCTGTGTCTGTAATATTATGTCTCTTAACATCGCTCTGTGTCTGTAATATTATGTCTCTTAACATACGCTCTGTGTCTGTAATATTATGTCTCTTAAAATATGCTCTGTGTCTGTAATATTATGTCTCTTAACATACGCTCTGTGTCTGTAAAATTATGTCTCTTAACATACGCTCTGTGTCTGTAAAATTATGTCTCTTAACATACGCTCTGTGTCTGTAATATTATGTCTCTTATCATACGCTCTGTGTGTAATATTATGTCTCTTAATATACGCTCTGTGTCTGTAATATTATGTCTCTTAACATACGCTCTGTGTCTGTAATATTATGTCTTTTATCATACGCTCTGTGTCTGTAATATTATGTCTCTTAACATACGCTCTGTGTCTGTAATATTATGTCTCTTAAAATATGCTCTGTGTCTGTAATATTATGTCTCTTAACATACGCTCTGTGTCTGTAATATTATGTCTCTTATCATACACTCTGTGTCTTTAATATTATGTCTCTTAACATACGCTCTGTGTCTGTAATATTATGTCTCTTAACATTCGCTCTGTGTCTGTAATATTATGTCTCTTAACATACGCTCTGTGTCTGTAATATTATGTCTCTTAACATTCGCTCTGTGTCTGTAATATTATGTCTCTTAACATACGCTCTGTGTCTGTAATATTATGTCTCTTATCATACGCTTTGTGTCTGTAATATTATGTCTCTTAACATACGCTCTGTGTCTGTGATATTATGTCTCTTATCATACGCTCTGTGTCTGTAATATTATGTCTCTTAACATACGCTCTGTGTCTGTAATATTATGTCTCTTAACATACGCTCTGTGTAATATTATGTTGGGATAATATGAATGCCATCCGCACGTTTACTTCCTATTTTCAAAAGTTATTTATTTTCTTTACCATACTATATTACAGTACGCTATCCTACAATGTAACGTATTACAAAACAGTATGAATGTAATACAGTGTGTATAGAGGTGTAGCGTACTATACTAGATCTACTTGTGTAGAATTCCCAAAACTGTCCTGTGTCAAGAGTAAATAAAACCAAAATTAAAAGTGACAAGTAATTTCATTTCTTACTTTTCAATTTCATATGTCATTGTGTATTGTAGCATACAGAGTGCATAATTCTTCTCGTGATTCAAGACATGCGCACGTTTCACTCACGTCAAGATAGCACAAATTATATCGTTACGTTACGTCATTCTAGTGTTTACTGACTGACTGACAGACAACACACTACTGTGTAGTGGAGCGAGTAGTTAAAATAGTTTATCTTCCAAGGCAGCCTTTGTCCCCAGTTCAGACAAATTAAATTATAATACACTATTATACAATGTCGTGTGAATGTAATAGAGTGTATGTACAAGTGTATTATCTTATATTATACTTCCCTAACTTACAATGTAGTGTGTTACAATGCAACATGAAAAATAAAATAGAAACAACAGTGTCAGAAAAACACAGATATAACACATGTTAAATGTAGTTGTTTTTGTTGTAAATTTCTTGCTTTTGTTTAGCTGAATGTTTTTGTCTTTCTCCTGGGCTTTTTTGGGGCTTTTGGTTCCAGAAGTGTATTTCCGGGTTTCCCTTCTCTCTCAAAACTTGTGTACCTCAGAGAAAAGGAACCATTAAAACTTATTCCATAAACAATTTGTACTATGAAGTACTTAGAACTGCATCATTTATGTATATCTGACAGAGTATTCAGTTTCTAATGTTACGCCACATTTCAACTCCTTCGTTCGAACACTGCTACCTGGCTTAGTAGTTCTAAAAGCCAGATGAGTGAAAGTAAAGTAGAATATGTTATAACAGGTCAGCCACTCTGTGAATGTAACATCCAATGTTAACGAGACTGTTTCGCAATACAAGACTTGTCAGATTGTCTGGAGTACAACAAACACATTATTGGTCTCGGTGTTCAAAAAAGCGCTCCCTCTTTGAAATGGTTGTTAATATGTCATATTTTTTATTAGATAACAGAAACGTGTGTACAAAACTACATGTTTTTAGAATGCATTCGACCAGATATGTTCAAATATAATATCAAACAATTTACGGATGTAAAAATAAATGAATTATTGAAATGTTTATTCAAATTAATTACAAACTAGATATTTAGGGTAAAAATTAGTAAACAAATGTGTTTAGTTCATTGATTATTTATCACTATTACCTAATTTAAAATTAACTTTCACTATAATTCACGAGAACTGACGAACGAGCGAGCTAATCTTCCTGTAACATAGGGCCAGGTTATAATAAAGCCAAAGGAAATCTGTTATTTAATCTTTATTGTCATGAGTATTTCAGAATGCCATCAATCTTTCTTGATAAGCAGAATAAAAAACAGGACTTTGTACGAATAATAAGAGTGTCTGTCTTGATATCTTTGGAAACCAAACTTTGAGACACAAAATCTATCAGTTCTCTCTTGGAGCACATGTAATGAATGACACGTTAAGGCCTTGAAAGAAAAGTTTCTCTTAAGAGAAATGCCTGACTTGTATATATAATTATAATTCAATCTTTTATCTTTTACCATAAAACTACTACATCAGTCTTGTGAAGCAATGGTAACATTTCTGTGTTATTTTTATTATTATTCACGTATCATTACAATTCTCAGAAAGGGGTTTGATTTCTGATATATGTAAAGCGAAGTTTCCGTACTTAGGGTTCTACATTTGCTTCATTTCTTTTCTTTCGTCAGACTTTCCATAAACGGTAACTTAAACGAATGAAAATGTTCGTGACGTATTTATACATGAAAAAAACAAATTACTTGGCGTCATATTTAAGGTATACGACAGGGATTAATTGATTGCTTTTCACGAACTATAAATAACATGTATAAACGTAATCAGAATTTATCATAAAATTGTGCTGAAAAATAGCCATATTTAGGTTTGTTAGAATGCATTCCATCATTATAAGAATCCAACTTCTATGTGATCGATAAAAATTTGAAGGTCGTATGAAATAATCTTTCGTGTCAGTAAACATCTCAACAGTACAACAATAGGTCAACAGTTCAACAATAACAGGTTTTTGAAGGCATCTGTTGCACGTGCAACTGTAGCTAGAACTTATTGATTCGTTTTGCTCGGGTCTCTAATGGTACCTGTAATCTTTAGAAAAGGCTCGTATTAGTTTTTCACATAACGTTTCGACCTCTAAGATCTCAGTAATTCTAAAGCTCTGACTTCACTATATGAGGCGAGGAATTAATGTCTGAGATCAAAGAAAGGAAAGACAAAACTACCACTAAACATTTCTTCTGTTCAACCCACTAAACAACCTTGAAACTGGTTTTCTAATAGAGCGAGCTCTACTTAGTTTGACTTTAGTACGGATTAAAGAGGAGGAAATTGCTCTTCAAAAGGATTTTCTAGCTCCAAGAGGGTCCTTCATGTCGTGCTGTGTCCATAATTGTCAGATTGTTGAAGCTCCTATAGAAGATCCTACTTATTCTGAATAGAGAGCGCTACATCAAAGTGTTTCAAGTTCATGTAAATATCACGGGGATAATATAAAATTTTAATTTTCTTTATTACAATGAACAAACGTGGACTGTAGAAATAATGTTGTTAGTTACTGTTAAACATGTTGATGTATGACTGTAGAAATAATGTTGTTAGTTACTGTTGAACATGTTGATGTAGGACTGTAGATATAATGTTGGTTAGTTACTGTTGAGCATGTTAATGTAGAACTGCAGAAATAATGTTGTTAGTTACTGTTGAACATGTTGATGTAGGACTGTAGAAATAATGTTGTTAGTTACTGTTGAACATGTTGATGTAGGACTGTAGAAATAATGTTGTTAGTTACTGTTGAACATGTTGATGTAGGACTGTAGATATAATGTTGGTTAGTTACTGTTGAACATGTTGATGTAGGACTGTAGAAATAATGTTGTTAGTTACTGTTGAACATGTTGATGTAGGACTCTAGATATAATGTTGGTTAGTTACTGTTGAACATGTTGATGTATGACTGTAGAGATAATGTTGGTTAGATACTGTTGAACAGGTTCATGTAGAACTGTAGAGATAATGTTGGTTAGTTACTGTTGAGCATGTTAATGTATGACTGTAGAAATAATGTTGGTTAGTTACTGTTGAACATGTTGATATATGACTGCAGAGATAATGTTGGTCAGTTACTGTTGAACATGTTGATGTAGGAATGTAGATATAATGTTGGTTAGTTACTGTTGAACTTGTTCATGTAGAACTGTAGAGATAATGTTGGTTAGATACTGTTGAACATGTTGATGTAGAACTGTAGAGATAATGTTGGTTAGTTACTGTTGAACATGTTGATGTAGAACTGTAGAGATAATGTTGGTTAGATACTGTTGAACTTGTTCATGTAGAACTGTAGAGATAATGTTGGTTAGATACTGTTGAACATGTTGATGTAGAACTGTAGAGATAATGTTGGTTAGATACTGTTGAACATGTTGATGTAGAACTGTAGAGATAATGTTGGTTAGATACTGTTGAACATGTTAATGTAGAACTGTAGAGATAATGTTGGTTAGATACTGTTGAACTTGTTCATGTAGAACTGTAGAGATAATGTTGGTTAGTTACTGTTGAACATGTTCATGTAGAACTGTAGAGATAATGTTGGTTAGTTACTGTTGAGCATGTTAATGTATGACTGTAGAAATAATGTTGGTTAGTTACTGTTGAATATGTTGATGTAGAACTGTAGAGATAATGTTGGTTAGTTACTGTTGAGCATGTTGATGTAGGACTGTAGAGATAATGTTGGTTAGTTACTGTTGAACATGTTGATGTAGAACTGTAAAGATAATGTTGGTTAGTTACTGTTGAACATGTTGATGTAAGACTGTAGAGATAATGTTGGTTAGTTACTGTTGAACATGTTGATGTAGGACTGTAGAAATAATGTTGGTCAGTTACTGTTCAACATGTTGATGTAGGACTGTAGAGATAATGTTGGTTAGTTACTGTTGAACATGTTGATGTAGAACTGTAGAGATAATGTTGGTTAGTTACTGTTGAACATGTTGATGTATGACTGTAGAGATAATGTTAGTTAGTTACTGTTGAACATGTTGATGTAGGACTGTAGAGATAATGTTGCTTAGTTACTGTTGAACATGTTGATGTAGAACTGTAGAGATAATGTTGGTCAGTTACTGTTGAACATGTTGATGTAGGACTGTAGAGATAATGTTGGTTAGATACTGTTGAACTTGTTCATGTAGAACTGTAGAGATAATGTTAGTTACTGTTGAACATATTCATGTAGAACTGTAGAGATAATGTTGGTTAGTTACTGTTGAACATGTTCATGTAGAACTGTAGAGATAATGTTGGTTAGTTACTGTTGAGCATGTTAATGTATGACTGTAGAAATAATGTTGGTTAGTTACTGTTGAATATGTTGATGTAGAACTGTAGAGATAATGTTGGTTAGTTACTGTTGAGCATGTTGATGTAGGACTGTAGAGATAATGTTGGTTAGTTACTGTTGAACATGTTGATGTAGAACTGTAAAGATAATGTTGGTTAGTTACTGTTGAACATGTTGATGTAAGACTGTAGAGATAATGTTGGTTAGTTACTGTTGAACATGTTGATGTAGGACTGTAGAAATAATGTTGGTTAGTTACTGTTGAACATGTTGATCTAGAACTGTAGAGATAATGTTCGTTAGTTACTGTTGAACATGTTGATGTAGAACTGTAGAGATAATGTTGGTTAGTTACTGTTGAACATGTTGACGTAGGACTGCAGAGATAATGTTGGTCAGTTACTGTTGAACATGTTGATGTAGAACTGTAGAGATAATGTTGGTTAGTTACTGTTGAGCATGTTAATGTAGAACTGTAGAGATAATGTTGTTAGTTACTGTTGAACATGTTGATGTAGGACTGTAGAGATAATGTTGGTTAGTTACTGTTGAGCATGTTAATGTAGAACTGTAGAGATAATGTTGGTTAGTTACTGTTGAACATGTTGATGTAGAACTGTAGAGATAATGTTGTTAGTTACTGTTGAACATGTTGATGTAGGACTGTAGAGATAATGTTGGTTAGTTACTGTTGAACATGTTGATGTAGAACTGTAGAGATAATGTTGGTTAGTTACTGTTGAACATGTTGATGTATGACTGTAGAGATAATGTTGGTTAGTTACTGTTGAACATGTTGATGTAGAACTGTAGAGATAATGTTAGTTAGTTACTGTTGAACATGTTGATGTAGGACTGTAGAGATAATGTTGGGCAGTTACTGTTGAACATGTTGATGTATGACTGTAGAGATAATGTTGGTTAGTTACTGTTGAACATGTTGATGTATGACTGTAGAAATAATGTTGATTAGTTACTGTTTAACATGTTGATATAGGACTGTAGAGATAATGTTGGTTAGTTACTGTTGAACATGTTGATGTAGAACTGTAGAGATAATGTTGGTTAGTTACTGTTGAACATGTTGATGTAGAACTGTAGAGATAATGTTGGTCAGTTACTGTTGAACATGTTAATGTATGACTGTAGAGATAATGTTGGTCAGTTACTGTTGAACATGTTGATGTAGGACTGTAAAGATAATGTTGGTTAGATACTGTTGAACATGTTAATGTAGAACTGTAGAGATAATGTTGGTTAGTTACTGTTGAACATGTTGATGTAGGACTGTAGAGATAATGTTGGTTAGTTACTGTTGAACATGTTGATGTAGGACTGTAGAGATAATGTTGCTTAGTTACTGTTGAACATGTTGATGTAGAACTGTAGAGATAATGTTGGTCAGTTACTGTTGAACATGTTAATGTATGACTGTAGAGATAATGTTGGTCAGTTACTGTTGAACATGTTGATGTAGGACTGTAGAGATAATGTTGGTTAGATACTGTTGAACTTGTTCATGTAGAACTGTAGAGATAATGTTAGTTACTGTTGAACATATTCATGTAGAACTGTAGAGATAATGTTGGTTAGTTACTGTTGAACATGTTCATGTAGAACTGTAGAGATAATGTTGGTTAGTTACTGTTGAGCATGTTAATGTATGACTGTAGAAATAATGTTGGTTAGTTACTGTTGAATATGTTGATGTAGAACTGTAGAGATAATGTTGGTTAGTTACTGTTGAGCATGTTGATGTAGGACTGTAGAGATAATGTTGGTTAGTTACTGTTGAACATGTTGATGTAGAACTGTAAAGATAATGTTGGTTAGTTACTGTTGAACATGTTGATGTAAGACTGTAGAGATAATGTTGGTTAGTTACTGTTGAACATGTTGATGTAGGACTGTAGAAATAATGTTGGTTAGTTACTGTTGAACATGTTGATCTAGAACTGTAGAGATAATGTTCGTTAGTTACTGTTGAACATGTTGATGTAGAACTGTAGAGATAATGTTGGTTAGTTACTGTTGAACATGTTGACGTAGGACTGCAGAGATAATGTTGGTCAGTTACTGTTGAACATGTTGATGTAGAACTGTAGAGATAATGTTGGTTAGTTACTGTTGAGCATGTTAATGTAGAACTGTAGAGATAATGTTGTTAGTTACTGTTGAACATGTTCATATAGAACTGTAGAGATAATGTTGGTTAGTTACTGTTGAACATGTTCATGTAGAACTGTAGAGATAATGTTGGTTAGTTACTGTTGAGCATGTTAATGTATGACTGTAGAAATAATGTTGGTTAGTTACTGTTGAACATGTTGATGTAGAACTGTGGAGATAATGTTGGTTAGTTACTGTTGAACATGTTGATGTATGACTGTAGAGATAATGTTGGTTGGTTAGTTACTGTTGAACATGTTGATGTAGAACTGTAAAGATAATGTTGGTTAGTTACTGTTGAACATGTTGATGTAAGACTGTAGAGATAATGTTCGTTAGTTACTGTTGAACATGTTGATGTAGGACTGTAGAGATAATGTTCGTTAGTTACTGTTGAACATGTTGATGTAGAACTGTAGAGATAATGTTGGTTAGTTACTGTTGAACATGTTAATGTAGAACTGTAGAGATAATGTTGGTTAGTTACTGTTGAGCATGTTAATGTAGAAATGTAGAGATAATGTTGTTAGTTACTGTTGAACATGTTGATGTAGGACTGTAGAGATAATGTTGGTCAGTTACTGTTGAACATGTTGATGTAGAACTGTAGAGATAATGTTGGTTAGTTACTGTTGAGCATGTTAATGTAGAACTGTAGAGATAATGTTGTTAGTTACTGTTGAACATGTTGATGTAGGACTGTAGAGATAATGTTGGGCAGTTACTGTTGAACATGTTGATGTATGACTGTAGAGATAATGTTGGTTAGTTACTGTTGAACATGTTGATGTATGACTGTAGAAATAATGTTGATTAGTTACTGTTTAACATGTTGATATAGGACTGTAGAGATAATGTTGGTTAGTTACTGTTGAACATGTTGATGTAGAACTGTAGAGATAATGTTGGTTAGTTACTGTTGAACATGTTGATGTAGAACTGTAGAGATAATGTTGGTTAGTTACTGTTGAGCATGTTAATGTAGAACTGTAGAGATAATGTTGTTAGTTACTGTTGAACATGTTCATATAGAACTGTAGAGATAATGTTGGTTAGTTACTGTTGAACATGTTCATGTGGAACTGTAGAGATAATGTTGGTTAGTTACTGTTGAGCATGTTAATGTATGACTGTAGAAATAATGTTGGTTAGTTACTGTTGAACATGTTGATGTAGAACTGTGGAGATAATGTTGGTTAGTTACTGTTGAACATGTTGATGTATGACTGTAGAGATAATGTTGGTTGGTTAGTTACTGTTGAACATGTTGATGTAGAACTGTAAAGATAATGTTGGTTAGTTACTGTTGAACATGTTGATGTAAGACTGTAGAGATAATGTTCGTTAGTTACTGTTGAACATGTTGATGTAGGACTGTAGAGATAATGTTCGTTAGTTACTGTTGAACATGTTGATGTAGAACTGTAGAGATAATGTTGGTTAGTTACTGTTGAACATGTTAATGTAGAACTGTAGAGATAATGTTCGTTAGTTACTGTTGAACATGTTGATGTAGAACTGTAGAGATAATGTTGGTTAGTTACTGTTGAACATGTTGATGTATGACTGTAGAGATAATGTTGGTTGGTTAGTTACTGTTGAACATGTTGATGTAGAACTGTAAAGATAATGTTGGTTAGTTACTGTTGAACATGTTGATGTAAGACTGTAGAGATAATGTTCGTTAGTTACTGTTGAACATGTTGATGTAGGACTGTAGAGATAATGTTCGTTAGTTACTGTTGAACATGTTGATGTAGAACTGTAGAGATAATGTTGGTTAGTTACTGTTGAACATGTTAATGTAGAACTGTAGAGATAATGTTGGTTAGTTACTGCTGAGCATGTTAATGTAGAAATGTAGAGATAATGTTGTTAGTTACTGCTGAACATGTTGATGTAGGACTGTAGAGATAATGTTGGTCAGTTACTGTTGAACATGTTGATGTAGAACCGTAGAGATAATGTTGGTTAGTTACTGTTGAGCATGTTAATGTAGAACTGTAGAGATAATGTTGTTAGTTACTGTTGAACATGTTGATCTAGAACTGTAGAGATAATGTTCGTTAGTTACTGTTGAACATGTTGATGTAGAACTGTAGAGAAAATGTTGGTTAGTTACTGTTGAAAATGTTAATGTAGAACTGTAAAGATAATGTTGGTTAGTTACTGTTGAGCATGTTAATGTAGAACTGCAGAAATAATGTTGTTAGTTACTGTTGAACATGTTGATGTAGGACTGTAGAGATAATGTTGTTCAGTTACTGTTGAACATGTTGATGTAGAACTGTAGAGATAATGTTGGTTAGTTACTGTTGAGCATGTTAATGTAGAACTGTAGAGATAATGTTGTTAGTTACTGTTGAACATGTTGATGCAGAACCGTAGAGATAATGTTGGTTAGTTACTGTTGAGCATGTTAATGTAGAACTGTAGAGATAATGTTGTTAGTTACTGTTGAACATGTTGATGTAGAACTGTAGAGATAATGTTGGTTAGTTAGTGTTGAACATGTTGATGTAGGACTGTAGAGATAATGTTGGTTAGTTACTGTTGAACATGTTGATGTATGACTGTAGAAATAATGTTGGTCAGTTACTGTTGAACATGCTGATGTAGGACTGTAGAGATAATGTTGGTTAGATACTGTTGAACATGTTAATGTAGAACTGTAGAGATAATGTTGGTTAGTTACTGTTGAACATGCTGATGTAGGACTGTAGAGATAATGTTGGTTAGTTACTGCTGAACATGTTGATGTAGAACTGTAGAGATAATGTTGGTTAGATACTGTTGAGCATGTTAATGTAGAACTGTAGAGATAATGTTGGTTAGATACTGTTGAACTTGTTCATGTAGAACTGTAGAGATAATGTTGGTTAGTTACTGTTGAACATGTTCATGTAGAACCGTAGAGATAATGTTGGTTAGTTACTGTTGAGCATGTTAATGTATGACTGTAGAAATAATGTTGGTTAGTTACTGTTGAATATGTTGATGTAGAACCGTAGAGATAATGTTGGTTAGTTACTGCTGAGCATGTTGATGTAGGACTGTAGAGATAATGTTGGTTAGTTACTGTTGAACATGTTGATGTAGAACTGTAAAGATAATGTTGGTTAGTTACTGCTGAACATGTTGATGTAAGACTGTAGAGATAATGTTGGTTAGTTACTGTTGAACATGTTGATGTAGGACTGTAGAAATAATGTTGGTCAGTTACTGCTGAACATGTTGATGTAGGACTGTAGAGATAATGTTGGTTAGTTACTGCTGAACATGTTGATGTAGAACTGTAGAGATAATGTTGGTTAGTTACTGCTGAACATGTTGATGTATGACCGTAGAGATAATGTTAGTTAGTTACTGCTGAACATGTTGATGTAGGACTGTAGAGATAATGTTGCTTAGTTACTGCTGAACATGTTGATGTAGAACTGTAGAGATAATGTTGGTCAGTTACTGCTGAATATGTTAATGTATGACTGTAGAGATAATGTTGGTTAGTTACTGCTGAACATGTTGATTTATGACTGTAGAGATAATGCTGGTTAGTTACTGCTGAACATGCTTGATGTAGAACCGTAGAGATAATGTTGGTTAGTTACTGCTGAACATGTTGATGTAGGACTGTAGAGATAATGTTGGGCAGTTACTGCTGAACATGTTGATGTATGACTGTAGAGATAATGTTGGTCAGTTACTGTTGAACATGCTGATGTAGGACTGTAGAGATAATGTTGGTTAGATACTGCTGAACATGTTAATGTAGAACTGTAGAGATAATGTTGGTTAGTTACTGTTGAACATGCTGATGTAGGACTGTAGAGATAATGTTGGTTAGTTACTGCTGAACATGTTGATGTAGAACTGTAGAGATAATGTTGGTTAGATACTGTTGAACATGTTAATGTAGAACTGTAGAGATAATGTTGGTTAGTTACTGTTGAGCATATTAATGTATGACTGTAGAAATAATGTTGGTTAGTTACTGTTGAATATGTTGATGTAGAACTGTAGAGATAATGTTGGTTAGTTACTGCTGAGCATGTTGATGTAGGACTGTAGAGATAATGTTGGTTAGTTACTGTTGAACATGTTGATGTAGAACTGTAGAGATAATGTTGGTTAGTTACTGTTGAACATGTTGATGTAAGACTGTAGAGATAATGTTGGTTAGTTACTGTTGAACATGTTGATGTAGGACTGTAGAAATAATGTTGGTCAGTTACTGTTGAACATGTTGATGTAGGACTGTAGAGATAATGTTGGTTAGTTACTGTTGAACATGTTGATGTAGAACTGTAGAGATAATGTTGGTTAGTTACTGCTGAACATGTTGATGTATGACTGTAGAGATAATGTTAGTTAGTTACTGCTGAACATGTTGATGTAGGACCTGTAGAGATAATGTTGCTTAGTTACTGTTGAACATGTTGATGTAGAACTGTAGAGATAATGTTGGTCAGTTACTGTTGAACATGTTAATGTATGACTGTAGAGATAATGTTGGCCAGTTACTGTTGAACATGTTGATGTAGGACTGTAGAGATAATGTTGGTTAGATACTGTTGAACTTGTTCATGTAGAACTGTAGAGATAATGTTAGTTACTGTTGAACATATTCATGTAGAAATGTAGAGATAATGTTGTTAGTTACTGTTGAACATGTTGATGTAGGACTGTAGAGATAATGTTGGTCAGTTACTGTTGAACATGTTGATGTAGAACTGTAGAGATAATGTTGGTTAGTTACTGTTGAGCATGTTAATGTAGAACTGTAGAGATAATGTTGTTAGTTACTGTTGAACATGTTGATCTAGAACTGTAGAGATAATGTTCGTTAGTTACTGTTGAACATGTTGATGTAGAACTGTAGAGAAAATGTTGGTTAGTTACTGTTGAAAATGTTAATGTAGAACTGTAAAGATAATGTTGGTTAGTTACTGTTGAGCATGTTAATGTAGAACTGCAGAAATAATGTTGTTAGTTACTGTTGAACATGTTGATGTAGGACTGTAGAGATAATGTTGTTCAGTTACTGTTGAACATGTTGATGTAGAACTGTAGAGATAATGTTGGTTAGTTACTGTTGAGCATGTTAATGTAGAACTGTAGAGATAATGTTGTTAGTTACTGTTGAACATGTTGATGTAGAACTGTAGAGATAATGTTGGTTAGTTACTGTTGAGCATGTTAATGTAGAACTGTAGAGATAATGTTGTTAGTTACTGTTGAACATGTTGATGTAGAACTGTAGAGATAATGTTGGTTAGTTAGTGTTGAACATGTTGATGTAGGACTGTAGAGATAATGTTGGTTAGTTACTGTTGAACATGTTGATGTATGACTGTAGAAATAATGTTGGTCAGTTACTGTTGAACATGCTGATGTAGGACTGTAGAGATAATGTTGGTTAGATACTGTTGAACATGTTAATGTAGAACTGTAGAGATAATGTTGGTTAGTTACTGTTGAACATGCTGATGTAGGACTGTAGAGATAATGTTGGTTAGTTACTGTTGAACATGTTGATGTAGAACTGTAGAGATAATGTTGGTTAGATACTGTTGAGCATGTTAATGTAGAACTGTAGAGATAATGTTGGTTAGATACTGTTGAACTTGTTCATGTAGAACTGTAGAGATAATGTTGGTTAGTTACTGTTGAACATGTTCATGTAGAACTGTAGAGATAATGTTGGTTAGTTACTGTTGAGCATGTTAATGTATGACTGTAGAAATAATGTTGGTTAGTTACTGTTGAATATGTTGATGTAGAACTGTAGAGATAATGTTGGTTAGTTACTGTTGAGCATGTTGATGTAGGACTGTAGAGATAATGTTGGTTAGTTACTGTTGAACATGTTGATGTAGAACTGTAAAGATAATGTTGGTTAGTTACTGTTGAACATGTTGATGTAAGACTGTAGAGATAATGTTGGTTAGTTACTGTTGAACATGTTGATGTAGGACTGTAGAAATAATGTTGGTCAGTTACTGTTGAACATGTTGATGTAGGACTGTAGAGATAATGTTGGTTAGTTACTGTTGAACATGTTGATGTAGAACTGTAGAGATAATGTTGGTTAGTTACTGTTGAACATGTTGATGTATGACTGTAGAGATAATGTTAGTTAGTTACTGTTGAACATGTTGATGTAGGACTGTAGAGATAATGTTGCTTAGTTACTGTTGAACATGTTGATGTAGAACTGTAGAGATAATGTTGGTCAGTTACTGTTGAATATGTTAATGTATGACTGTAGAGATAATGTTGGTTAGTTACTGTTGAACATGTTGATTTATGACTGTAGAGATAATGCTGGTTAGTTACTGTTGAACATGTTGATGTAGAACTGTAGAGATAATGTTGGTTAGTTACTGTTGAACATGTTGATGTAGGACTGTAGAGATAATGTTGGGCAGTTACTGTTGAACATGTTGATGTATGACTGTAGAGATAATGTTGGTCAGTTACTGTTGAACATGCTGATGTAGGACTGTAGAGATAATGTTGGTTAGATACTGTTGAACATGTTAATGTAGAACTGTAGAGATAATGTTGGTTAGTTACTGTTGAACATGCTGATGTAGGACTGTAGAGATAATGTTGGTTAGTTACTGTTGAACATGTTGATGTAGAACTGTAGAGATAATGTTGGTTAGATACTGTTGAACATGTTAATGTAGAACTGTAGAGATAATGTTGGTTAGTTACTGTTGAGCATATTAATGTATGACTGTAGAAATAATGTTGGTTAGTTACTGTTGAATATGTTGATGTAGAACTGTAGAGATAATGTTGGTTAGTTACTGTTGAGCATGTTGATGTAGGACTGTAGAGATAATGTTGGTTAGTTACTGTTGAACATGTTGATGTAGAACTGTAAAGATAATGTTGGTTAGTTACTGTTGAACATGTTGATGTAAGACTGTAGAGATAATGTTGGTTAGTTACTGTTGAACATGTTGATGTAGGACTGTAGAAATAATGTTGGTCAGTTACTGTTGAACATGTTGATGTAGGACTGTAGAGATAATGTTGGTTAGTTACTGTTGAACATGTTGATGTAGAACTGTAGAGATAATGTTGGTTAGTTACTGTTGAACATGTTGATGTATGACTGTAGAGATAATGTTAGTTAGTTACTGTTGAACATGTTGATGTAGGACTGTAGAGATAATGTTGCTTAGTTACTGTTGAACATGTTGATGTAGAACTGTAGAGATAATGTTGGTCAGTTACTGTTGAACATGTTAATGTATGACTGTAGAGATAATGTTGGCCAGTTACTGTTGAACATGTTGATGTAGGACTGTAGAGATAATGTTGGTTAGATACTGTTGAACTTGTTCATGTAGAACTGTAGAGATAATGTTAGTTACTGTTGAACATATTCATGTAGAACTGTAGAGATAATGTTGGTTAGTTACTGTTGAACATGTTCATGTAGAACTGTAAAGATAATGTTGGTTAGTTACTGTTGAGCATGTTAATGTATGACTGTAGAAATAATGTTGGTTAGTTACTGTTGAATATGTTGATGTAGAACTGTAGAGATAATGTTGGTTAGTTACTGTTGAGCATGTTGATGTAGGACTGTAGAGATAATGTTGGTTAGTTACTGTTGAACATGTTGATGTAGAACTGTAAAGATAATGTTGGTTAGTTACTGTTGAACATGTTGATGTAAGACTGTAGAGATAATGTTGGTTAGTTACTGTTGAACATGTTGATGTAGGACTGTAGAAATAATGTTGGTTAGTTACTGTTGAACATGTTGATCTAGAACTGTAGAGATAATGTTCGTTAGTTACTGTTGAACATGTTGATGTAGAACTGTAGAGATAATGTTGGTTAGTTACTGTTGAACATGTTGACGTAGGACTGCAGAGATAATGTTGGTCAGTTACTGTTGAACATGTTGATGTAGAACTGTAGAGATAATGTTGGTTAGTTACTGTTGAGCATGTTAATGTAGAACTGTAGAGATAATGTTGTTAGTTACTGTTGAACATGTTGATGTAGGACTGTAGAGATAATGTTGGTTAGTTACTGTTGAGCATGTTAATGTAGAACTGTAGAGATAATGTTGGTTAGTTACTGTTGAACATGTTGATGTAGAACTGTAGAGATAATGTTGGTTAGTTACTGTTGAACATGTTGATGTAGGACTGTAGAGATAATGTTGGTTAGTTACTGTTGAACATGTTGATGTATGACTGTAGAGATAATGTTGGTTAGTTACTGTTGAGCATGTTAATGTAGAACTGTAGAGATAATGTTAATTAGTTACTGTTGAACATGTTGATGTAGGACTGTAGAGATAATGTTGGTTAGTTACTGTTGAACATGTTGATGTAGGACTGTAGAGATAATGTTGGTTAGTTACTGTTGAACATGTTGATGTATGACTGTAGAGATAATGTTGGTTAGTTACTGCTGAACATGTTGATGTAGAACTGTAGAGATAATGTTAGTTAGTTACTGTTGAACATGTTGATGTAGGACTGTAGAGATAATGTTGGGCAGTTACTGTTGAACATGTTGATGTATGACTGTAGAGATAATGTTGGTTAGTTACTGTTGAACATGTTGATGTATGACTGTAGAAATAATGTTGATTAGTTACTGTTTAACATGTTGATATAGGACTGTAGAGATAATGTTGGTTAGTTACTGTTGAACATGTTGATGTAGAACTGTAGAGATAATGTTGGTTAGTTGCTGTTGAACATGTTGATGTAGAACTGTAGAGATAATGTTGGTCAGTTACTGTTGAACATGTTAATGTATGACTGTAGAGATAATGTTGGTCAGTTACTGTTGAACATGTTGATGTAGGACTGTAGAGATAATGTTGGTTAGATACTGTTGAACATGTTAATGTAGAACTGTAGAGATAATGTTGGTTAGTTACTGTTGAACATGTTGATGTAGGACTGTAGAGATAATGTTGGTTAGTTACTGTTGAACATGTTGATGTAGAACTGTAGAGATAATGTTGGTTAGATACTGTTAAACATGTTAATGTAGAACTGTAGAGATAATGTTGGTTAGATACTGTTGAACTTGTTCATGTAGAACTGTAGAGATAATGTTAGTTAGTTACTGTTGAACATGTTCATATAGAACTGTAGAGATAATGTTGGTTAGTTACTGTTGAACATGTTCATGTAGAACTGTAGAGATAATGTTGGTTAGTTACTGTTGAGCATGTTAATGTATGACTGTAGAAATAATGTTGGTTAGTTACTGTTGAACATGTTGATGTAGAACTGTGGAGATAATGTTGGTTAGTTACTGTTGAACATGTTGATGTATGACTGTAGAGATAATGTTGGTTGGTTAGTTACTGTTGAACATGTTGATGTAGAACTGTAAAGATAATGTTGGTTAGTTACTGTTGAACATGTTGATGTAAGACTGTAGAGATAATGTTCGTTAGTTACTGTTGAACATGTTGATGTAGGACTGTAGAGATAATGTTCGTTAGTTACTGTTGAACATGTTGATGTAGAACTGTAGAGATAATGTTGGTTAGTTACTGTTGAACATGTTAATGTAGAACTGTAGAGATAATGTTGGTTAGTTACTGTTGAGCATGTTAATGTAGAAATGTAGAGATAATGTTGTTAGTTACTGTTGAACATGTTGATGTAGGACTGTAGAGATAATGTTGGTCAGTTACTGTTGAACATGTTGATGTAGAACTGTAGAGATAATGTTGGTTAGTTACTGTTGAGCATGTTAATGTAGAACTGTAGAGATAATGTTGTTAGTTACTGTTGAACATGTTGATCTAGAACTGTAGAGATAATGTTCGTTAGTTACTGTTGAACATGTTGATGTAGAACTGTAGAGAAAATGTTGGTTAGTTACTGTTGAAAATGTTAATGTAGAACTGTAGAGATAATGTTGGTTAGTTACTGTTGAGCATGTTAATGTAGAACTGCAGAAATAATGTTGTTAGTTACTGATGAACATGTTGATGTAGGACTGTAGAGATAATGTTGTTCAGTTACTGTTGAACATGTTGATGTAGAACTGTAGAGACAATGTTGGTTAGTTACTGTTGAGCATGTTAATGTAGAACTGTAGAGATAATGTTGTTAGTTACTGTTGAACATGTTGATGTAGAACTGTAGAGATAATGTTGGTTAGTTACTGTTGAGCATGTTAATGTAGAACTGTAGAGATAATGTTGTTAGTTACTGTTGAACATGTTGATGTAGAACTGTAGAGATAATGTTGGTTAGTTACTGTTGAACATGTTGATGTAGGACTGTAGAGATAATGTTGGTTAGTTACTGTTGAACATGTTAATTGAAGACTAATCACTAGTATATAGTCACTGTGTTACAAAGTTACTTATCTGAAGTCTGATGTTCACCTGCTATATGTTTCTATAAATGTTTAAAAGTCAACTACAAACATTACCATCAATAACCTTAAAAATATTCTGATGTCTGCCTTTGAACATAATGACTGTGTATTTGTAACATCGCTACTATATATATGGAAAATTACTATGGTATAATATTATGAGGTTGAATATTATATATAATATTTTTGTTGATAAAGTGAACCAGCTTACGTTTAACAGATGTACCCGACTACGTCACTATACGTCAGCTGGATCTCTTCCAATTATATTGCACAATTTGTTTGATTACAGAAACTATGGTTTTCCAGTAGATTTGTGATTCCAGTTAGAGGTAAAATTAGTTCATTGTATAATCAAGAATTTCGGACAATTTGGACAATTTTGGATGACACATTCATTAATGGAAAAAAACAAACGTTTCATATTCGAGGATAATATAGAATAACGAATATTATGTATATTGAAAGATGCAGTTCTTACACATAATAACAAATCTACAATACATGATATACCATTCTAAATACTTTCTTCCAGTGATTAAAATATGTAATTTAAAACAAAAGTAACATACTTTTAAAAATAATATATTCGATAAACAATCATAGTTACGTTTCAAAATTTATGTCTGAATATTCATTAACATAAAACATGTTAAAGAGATTAATATTTCACACAATAAACTGCTCAACCAGCATATATTATTGTATAGTTATGTCTGGTGTCACCTAAATTCAGAGCACACAACCAGATTTAAAGTTTATACATAAAGCAATAGCTTCGTTAGCTGCTCCATATCCTTGACCACAAGGTCACAACATATAGTTACTGTGACTATTCATAATAAACCAAACTTACAGCTGCTCCACGTTTTGGACCACAAGGTCACAACATATAGTTACTGTGACTGTTAATTATGAACCAAACTTACAGTTGCTCCACGTCTTGGACCACAAGGTCACAACATATAGTTACTGTGACTATTCATAATAAACCAAACTTACAGCTGCTCCACGTTTTGGACCACAAGGTCACAACATATAGTTACTGTGACTGTTCATTATGAACCAAACTTACAGTTGCTCCACGTCTTGGACCACAAGGTCACAACATATAGTTACTGTGACTGTTGATCATGACAGCTGCTACATATTTTATACACATTGTAACTAACTATATTGTTACACCATTCACAACCTCCACCATATTTAGACCATTCTCAGTGATGGTAGAAAGTCAAGTGGTCATTCTTCCCCAAGATAACACTGAGACATTCAGGGAAGTTTCCACTTTGTATTGACATCAAGACACCTGGTGTGTCGTGCAGCCAGAACTCCCTACAGGACACAGGTATGTTATTAACAGATCAGAGATTTCTGTAACTCACACTGTGTTAATCCAAACATATTTTCAACCAACGTGCTCTTCTGCACTCTTACCTCAAACACCAAGTTTCAAGGTAATACAGAAAGAAATACTTAAGATGTGACGTCACAAATTTCTTCCTTTTTTGTCGTCATACCAAAATAATAATTTTTGTTAGAAAAATATATTTCTGTAGATTATTTTCAAATATGGTACACTAATAGATATTTTGAACCTACAGTTAATAGTCTCATTTGATATAAATATAAGCCACATGTACAAATATATTCATTAAAACCGTTCAAAATTAACAACAAATTTTACGCACGCCTACATAAAACGTTGCGTGAACTATCGGTCTAACATCTTTACTACAGCTTCATTTAACAGTAAAAGTGGATTGTTTTTAGTTTTTACCAATCACATTAAAGACGGCTAATTTAAAACAGCTGCAAAATTATAAATTGAAAGCAAATGCAGTTTCGTGAGTATACGTTAGGCCAAACAAATTAAATTATCAGTTTCTAGCTCGGGTTTTCAAAATAATCACACGGAAGGAAGGTTATTATTTTTTATTCATTGTCATCTTTTCAGCATAAATTTACTAAATTTTATGAAATTATCCTAATTAAAGAGCGTTTAGCGTCACCTAATATTAATTTAAGCAGTTAACATCAATTATGATGCTTCATACGACTTTACCGATTGTTTATGGGTGATGACAATAAACTGTTAATCTAAATTCCATGGCGTTACTATAAAGGAAGCTATTAACACTGATTTAGAGAGTAAAATTTACTACCGTATATCTTAATGAGTCTGGTTGATTCTGTAAAGTATAGTTATGTTCCGAATAATAGGGTTTCTATCCTAAAGCTAATGATGGTTACTGTCGAGTGTCTCTTTCTTTCTTGCTGTGGTTTGTTGGTGTGTATTTGATAAAAAAAAGTGGCTAAAAAGGATTCAGAGTGGGACTTAAAGTAATTAATTCAAAGGTGGTGGCCAGACTGACGGCTACACTTATAGCATCTATAAAAATTTACAGCAAATATTCATTCACTAGTTAGCTAAGCCGTTTATTTTGTTTTACCCACCATGATGCTCAAAGTTAAATAAAAATGTAGCCTAGTGAGCTATTTTTGCTGGTTTTGTTTTTGTTTGGTTTGGTTTGAATTTCGCGCAAAGCTGTTCGAGGAACATCTGTGTCAGCAGCCCTAATTTAGCAATGATAGACAAGGGAAGGCAATGAGCTAATACCACCCACCTTCAACTCTTGACTACTCTGTTAGTAATGAATAATGGAATTGACCACCATTTATAACGCCCTCATGCCTAAAGGGACGAACGTGTATGGTGATGGAGATTCAAACCCGCGACCTTCAGGTTGCTAGTCGAGCGCTTTAACCAATATTTTTTTTGTTTGGACGCAACTGAATACATCATAATTATTTTGCTTTTTTTAGTATTGCAATAAATGTAAATCATACTACAATGGAACTCTTGCTTATATGATACCGGAAAAATTTTTTATTACGAGACATTCAATCCCCAGCTTCGAGAAATGTTTATTCTGTGTGCATGTAGATTTGCAATAGGGGTCACGATTTTCCCGTTTTGCTTCCGTTTCCCGTTACTGAAAATTTTATTTTCCTCCAATCTCAGGCTTCAAATATGACGTCATGAACATGTCACACGCGGGTCTAATGCACTGGCGTTACCTATGTAAATAAATATAATAGTACTGTCTGTTGTATGTCCATGCAAATACTTCGCGGGGTGTAAATGGATCTTTACCAACATTGGTATAGAGGTCCATTATGTCCATTGAGAAAAACAAACAAATTTTCAATTTTGCATTTTGAGGATTTGATTTTTACCACTACTTCACCCCTGTTGATGGATCTTCACCAAATGTGTCATGAAGGTTTCTCGGGTCTATGAGAAGACACCTGCAAACTTACGGTTTCACATTTTGTATGTTGTTGTTTCTATTTTGATTTGTTTAATTATATTTTAAGAAACCAACTTTTCATGTCCTTAAATCAACCTTTCATTTATCATGTTGTTGTTGTTTTGAATTAAGCACAAAGCTACACAAGGGGCTAACTGTGCTCTGCCCACCACGGGTATTGAAACCCGGTTTTTAGCGTTGTAAGTCTGCAGACATACCGATGAGCCACTGCGGGGGGGGGGCTTTTATTTATCATGAAGTTACATAATTTTCATCCAGGGTACGAGTATACCAGCCAGACCCGTATAATTTATTATTAAGTTTGAAGTGAAATAAAAAGCACACCGATATATTTCAGTTAATAATTTTAAGTCATCTTAATCATTATAAAAATAAAACTCATTTTCTTAAAACCCATTAAAGCAAAACTTCATTAATATGTTGTATTTGCCATACAGGAAACATGCACCAGCCGGCACTGAGGTTCGTAGTGGAACCGCCTTACCGGGTGGACTTCTACAACTCAAACGGTACTGTCGTTCCTTGTTCTGCTGCGGGAGAACCCTTACCCATCATCACTTCCTGGGAAACACATGATGGAACGCACGTGACTAACATCCCGGGACTAAGGGTACTAAGGCCTGATGGCTCACTTATCTTTACGTCCTTTTCAGCGGAAGAATATCGCCAAGACGTCCACGCCAGTGTTTACAGATGCGTCGTGTCTAACGCTGTGGGGAAAATGACAAGTCGAGACGTTCACGTTAGAGCAGGTGAGATTTGTGGCTTTTGTTCGCCGCCACTCGAATCATTTATTTTCTTTGAACTGGGATTTTATTTAATGAGAGAACCAGCTACTAGGTGGCGATCAAAGAAAGTGATTAATTTGAATATTTATATATACATATACATATGTGTGTCTGTGTGTGACCTAATAACTCCTTGTTTCTCTTTTAGAGTTTAACGTTACGACTACTGTTCGTGAACATTCTTTCTTTAGTCCGAGTATTTTTATTATTTAATTATTTTTCCTGTTTTGTTATTTGAGAAATCTACATAATAAACAAATTTCTATATCGGGTGAATCAACATTTAAATTCCATCGAGTCCATGGACTCTCACGCCACAAAATTTCGCCAATGACGATACTGCAGGGTAGAGACTTGTCACTCACAATGTTTACAATGATTCATTTACGAACATGTGCGGATAGCACGAGTTAAGCTCTAACAATTCATCAAGTCGCCGATAGCCAGTAAGTTGGCGTCATAAAACCTACTTGTCCAAGCGGAAGCTGTACATTAAGTGACTGATAGACAGCCAGCTTAATTACTAAGTGCCGCTAAGTGGAACAGTGGTTCACTGAAAACACGACTTTTATCTGAAAAACGTGACATGTTTGATCTATAATCAAAAGGTACTAAATGTTTAACCACACGTTGCTAATTAACTGTTTTGAAAATCTCTTCCTACGTCTAACAACGATTCGTCAGTATTATATAGGCCTGGCAGGGCGAGGTGATTAAGACATTCAACTCGTAATCCGAGGTTCGCGGGTTCGAATCCCCATCACAACCAAACATGCTTGCCCTTTCAATCGTGAGGGCGTTATAATGTAACAGTCAATCCCACTATTCCTTGGTAAAAGAGTAACCCAAGAAATAGCGGTGGGTTGTGATGACTAGCTGCCTTCCCTCTAGTCTTACACTGCTAAATTAGGGACGGCTAGCGCAGATAGCCCTTGAGTTGCTTGGCGCGAAATTCAAAACAAACTAAATCAATCTTAGCCCCCTAACAAAGATTAAATTTGTTTGTTGTTTTTAATTTCGCACAAAGCTACTCGAGGGATATCTGCGCTAGCCGTCCCTAATTTAGCAGTGTAAGATTAGAGGGAAGGCAGCTAGTCATCACCACCCACTGCCAACTCACGGGCTACTCTTTTACCAACGAATAGTGGGATTGACCGTAACATTATAACGCCTTCACGGCTGAAAGGGCGAGCATGTTTGGCGCGACGGGGATGCGAACCCGCGACCCTCAGATTACGAGTCGCACGGTATAACACGCTTGGCCATGCCGGGCCGAAGATTAAGTAACTTGTACACACATGTGAATGATCTATAATAGAATATACACACATGTGAATGATCTATAATAGAATTCGCATCTCCTGCCTGGATAAACATACAGAAACTACAAGTAATACAAAATTCAATCCTAACTTCAACCTATAAAGTACCCCGCAGTATTTCATCCACATGTATACAGACATAGAGACAGTATCTGATAGACTCTTGTATAATACACTAAATTATCTTAATAAAAATGATTTATTGTGTGATCGTCACAGATACTACGTACAACATAGTCCTAAGTACCTCTATATTATAAATATATATTTAAGAAACATAAATCAAGCTGGCCACCATGCGGTAAACGTTTAAAACTAGTTTTATTTCGTTTTGATTTCTTTGTGTTTTATTTTTTATTTTCTTTTATTTTTCTTATTTTTTTCCGATAAATAATAATGTGGAAAAAGAAATATATATATATATATATATGTACACTGCTGGCCAATGAACATAAAGAAAAAATATGCATTTTGCGTTGTATTTATAAATGTTTAAAAGTTGCATTTCAGAATTAAGATATATTACTTTAATGCGACAACTTACTTTTAACTTTTCGACTGAGTAAAGAAAAGTTGGCTTGTCCGGAAATCCATATATATACCCGGATGTCGTTCCTTGGCACGTCATTCTGTTATTTACATTAATGACTCTGATTGTGCCTGATCTCTACCACATCCCATATTTTACAATGATAAAATAGGTACTTGTGAAGAGGACGGAAGAACCAATAACGATTCTATGTCATTATTGTCGAAATATGGCACTCTCTGAATGTCGTATATAAAATACGAACCTCGTAATTCAAACACTCATTTCACATGACGGTGAATATTTCATGGTAACTAATTTAAAAGTACAATTCACAGAAGGAGGGAAGTTTCTAATATGTCGATACAAATACAACTGGAACAGATATGCATAATTATCTTGTTCTTCTTTGGGTAAAGTTGTCACTTTGTAAAAGTAATTCCACAGAAAATATAAGCACAAAAGGGCACAAGAAACTGTTTCTTATTTGAAACATTGGTAAATTTGTGTTATTTCTGAATAATTTATATCTAATAAGTTTATCACTTCAGCTGTAAGATAAAACCATTCTTAAAACATTCTCTCAAAGTATCTATTGGGATTAAATTAATCTTAATAAGTGTATCTACACCAGAGATTTTGTTAAGTTCATATGTAAGTAGGTACTAGTTTTCTACACTAATGATTTAGTTAAGTTATTATGTAAGTAGGTACTAGTTTTTCTACACTAATGATTTTGTTAAGTTATTATGTAAGTAGGTACTAGTGTTTCTACACTAATGAGTTTGTTAAGTTAATATGTAAGTAGGTACTAGTGTTTCTACACTAATGATTTTGTTAAGTTCATATGTAAGTAGGTACTAGTGTTTCTATACTAATGATTTTGTTAAGTTAATATGTAAGTAGGTACTAGTGTTTCTACACTAATGATTTTGTTATTATGTAAGTAGGTACTAGCGTTTCTACACTAATGATTTTGTTAAGTTAATATGTAAGTAGGTACCAATGTTTCTATACTAATGATTTTGTTAAGTTAATATGTATGTCGGTACTAGTGTTTCTTCACTAATGATTTTGTTAAGTTAATATGTAAGTACGTACCAATGTTTCTATACTAATGATTTTGTTAAGTTAATATGTAAGTCGGTACTAGTGTTTCTACACTAATGATTTTGTTAAGTTAATATGTAAGTAGGTACTAGCGTTTCTACACTAATGATTTTGTTAAGTTAATATGTAAGTAGGTACTAGTGTTTCTACACTAATGATTTTGTTAAGTTAATATGTAAGTAGGTACTAGTGTTTCTACACTAATGATTTTGTTAAGTTAATATGTAAGTAGGTACTAGTATTTCTATACTAATGATTTTGTTAAGTTAATATGTAAGTAGGTACTAGTGTCTCTACACTAATGATTTTGTTAAGTTAATATGTGAGTAGGTACTAGTGTTTCTATACTAATGATTTTGTTAAGTTAATATGTAAGTAGGTACTAGTGTTTCTACACTAATGATTTTGTTAATATGTAAGTCGGTACTAGTGTTTCTACACTAATGATTTTGTTAAGTTAATATGTAAGTAGGTACTAGCGTTTCTACACTAATGAATTTGTTAAGTTAATATGTAAGTAGGTACTAGTGTTTCTACACTAATGAATTTGTTAAGTTAATATGTAAGTAGGTACTAGTGTTTCTATACTAATAATTTTGTTAAGTTAATATGTAAGTAGGTACTAGTGTTTCTACACTAATGATTTTGTTAAGTTAATATGTAAGTAGGTACTAGTGTTTCTATACTAATGATTTTGTTAAGTTAATATGTAAGTAGGTACTAGTGATTCTACACTAATGATTTTGTTAAGTTAATATGTAAGTAGGTACTAGCGTTTCTATACTAATGATTTTGTTAAGTTAATATGTAAGTAGGTACTAGTGTTTCTTCACTAATGATTTTGTTAAGTTAATATGTAAGTAGGTACTAGTGTTTCTATACTAATGATTTTGTCAAGTTAATATGTAAGTAGGTACTAGTGTTTCTATACTAATGATTTTGTTAAGTTAATATGTAAGTAGGTATTAGTGTTTCTATACTAATGATTTTGTTAAGTTAATATGTAAGTAAGTACTAGTGTTTCTATACTAATGATTTTGTTAAGTTAATATGTAAGTAGGTATTAGTGATTTTGATTGTTTCGATCCTAAATATATGTTAACACAAATAGTCACGATATATTTTCTAGGTTAGTAAAAAGATTTTAAGGAAGCGATGGGTTGTTAGCACGACTCGTATCTTATATTCGTAATAATATGTTGATAGTTTCTTTATGTGCGGTAAAACCACGATTTAAATGTAGTACTAAGATAATTCACTTATAGTATAGAGTACTTGACATCGAATAGTGCACTTTCCACACTGAGCGGCTCTCTCAGTCCATAGTGAGTGCATAGTTGGATCCACACTGAGCGGCTCTCTCAGTCCACAGTGAGTGCATAGTTGGATCCACACTGAGCGGCTCTCTCAGTCCACAGTGAGTGCATAGTTGGATCCACACTGAGCGGCTCTCTCAGTCCACAGTGAGTGCATAGTTGGAAGTTATGTTTCTCTTTCAGTCAAAACTATTTTCTGTGTCCAGCGCAGGGAATCCAACCCTGAATTTTAGCTACTGGGGATAATAGTTGGGGTTAACCTGTCTGTTTATTTAATTACGTTTATGGACTCTCTGCGTTTTATTCGCCGTGGGGATCGAGCGCCGAATTTAAGCATTATGAGTGGCCCACCGGGGAACTGTTACGGAAAAGTACTGTAGTTTTATGTTTCTAATTTATTTTGTGAGAACTCCGAATCACTGACTGATTCTTTTGTTTTTAAGAGTTTATCTACCTAGAAAGTCTTAGCAACATAGACGCTGGCCATCAGTTTTACGTTTCACTCATTATAAATTTTATCGTACACTACAAAAAGTCACATATTTATGGAGCACGTGACAGATACGATTATAAAAGAATTCTGCTATATTTGTAACATTTTTCAGCTATAATAAAAAAATAAACATATACGTCAAAGTCGAATAAATTCCAGGAAAGTATAATATGAGAAGCAGCTCCTGAGATCACACGAGAGCTAAAAAGAGGAAGCGGTTTCTAATGATGTTAAAGCGGAATCAATAAAAACATAATAGGAAATTCTGTGTTCGATAAGGTATACTGGTGAGGTATCGCGTCCAGGGCTATTACCATATTACCATAGCTGTCTATTGCCTCCCTCGTCACCCACCCCCAACCCCGAAAAGTCGCTCGCGTAAAATGCTTAAAATATCATGTGATAAAATATTTCGCCAACAGCTGTTTCAAATCAGTGTCATGCAGTGTGCACTATTTATCGTTAAGCGCAAAGCTACACAATGGGTTATCTGTGCTGTGCCTACGCGGTGTATTGAAATCCGGTTTTAAGCATTATGAAAGAACAAACTTATCGCTTACGCATGTTACGATAATTAGCTCGAATTATTTTTCATCAAATTTGAGTTCGATATTTCACGAATGAAATTAATCGCCAATAACTACAACAGCGATCTCTGTGGGCAATTACTTTTAAATACTTCCGTTCGATTACGAAGTCGGTCTCTATGGGATGCCGAGCAGTCTTACATATCGTCTGATGGTGCTTAAGAAAATTGGATTGTAAACGAACGAAGAAAAAAGAATGTTCATTAGTATATTGTGCCTTTCTTTAATAAGGGTCTGGAACAATAAGATAGGGGTGTATAAGTGTCTCATTCTGGGTGTGTCTTTATTGTTACATCACGTCTTCCTATCATTGTATGTTTCATTTCAGTTTATTATGATAAATTACACAAAACGGACCTATTTGTACTCCATATGCGAAGATCACGCTGGTCGGTTACGAGTACCATACATGAACTTCATTGTCAGAATCACGTCAGTCTTGCTCTAACGCTGTCTTGTTTACAGTTCGTTCTAAAACTACTTTTTAATTTAGTTCTGTTTTAAAATATCGACATGTAAAAGTTTGAATGTAGGAAAAATGAAAATGTGTAATTAACAAGATATGAGAATATATAGCTCTAAAGTAAAGGAGTAAGTTACAAGATATGAGAATATATAGCTCTAAAGTAAAGGAGTAAGTTACAAGATATGAGGAAATACAGCTCTAAAGTAAAGGTGTAAGTTACAAGATATGAGGAAATACAGCTCTAAAGTAAAGTTGTAAGTTACAAGATATGAGACAGTACAACTCTTAAAGTAAAGGTGTAAGTTACAAGATATGAGAAAGTACAGCTCTAAAGTAAAGGTGTAACTAACAGGATATGAGAAAGTACAGCTCTAAAGTAAAGGTGTATGTTACAAGATATGAGAAAATACAGCTCTAAAGTAAAGGTGTAAGTTACAAGATATGAGAAAGTACAACTCTAAAGTAAAGGTGTAAGTTACAAGATATGAGAAAGTACAGCTCTAAAGTAAAGGTGTAAGTTACAAGATATGAGAAAATACAGCTCTAAAGTAAAGGTGTAAGTTACAAGATATGAGAAAGTACAGCTCTAAAGTAAAGGTGTAAGTTACAAGATATGAGAAAGTACAGCTCTAAAGTAAAGGTGTAAGTTACAAGATATGAGAAAATACAGCTCTAAAGTAAAGGTGTAAGTTACAAGATATGAGAAAGTACAGCTCTAAAGTAAAGGTGTAAGTTACAAGATATGAGAAAGTACAGCTCTAAAGTAAAGGTGTAAGTTACAAGATATGAGAAAATACAGCTCTAAAGTGAAGGTGTAAGTTACAAGATATGAGAAAGTACAGCTCTAAAGTAAAGGTGTAAGTTACAAGATATGAGAAAATACAGCTCTAAAGTAAAGGTGTAAGTTACAAGATATGAGAAAGTACAGCTCTAAAGTAAAGGTGTAAGTTACAAGATATGAGAAAGTACAGCTCTAAAGTAAAGGTGTAAGTTACAAGATATGAGAAAATACAGCTCTAAAGTAAAGGTGTAAGTTACAAGATATGAGAAAGTACAGCTCTAAAGTAAAGGTGTAAGTTACAAGATATGAGAAAGTACAGCTCTAAAGTGAAGGCGTAAGTTACAAGATATGAGAAAATACAGCTCTAAAGTGAAGGCGTAAGTTACAAGATATGAGAAAATACAGCTCTAAAGTGAAGGTGTAAGTTACAAGATATGAGAAAGTACAACTCTAAACTAAAGGTGTAAGTTACAAGATATGAGAAAGTACAACTCTAAACTAAAGGTGTAAGTTACAAGATATGAGAAAGTACAACTCTAAACTAAAGGTGTAAGTTACAAGATATGAGAAAATACAGCTCTAAAGTGAAGGCGTAAGTTACAAGATATGAGAAAATACAGCTCTAAAGTGAAGGTGTAAGTTAAAAGATATGAGAAAACTCTAAACTAAAGGTGTAAGTTACAAGATATGAGAATGTACAACTCTAAACTAAAGGTGTAAGTTACAAGATATGAGAATGTACAACTCTAAACTAAAGGTGTAAGTTACAAGATATGAGAAAGTACAACTCTAAACTAAAGGTGTAAGTTACAAGATATGAGAAAGTACAACTCTAAACTAAAGGTGTAAGTTACAAGATATGAGAAAATACAGCTCTAAAGTGAAGGCGTAAGTTACAAGATATGAGAAAATACAGCTCTAAAGTGAAGGTGTAAGTTAAAAGATATGAGAAAACTCTAAACTAAAGGTGTAAGTTACAAGATATGAGAAAGTACAACTCTAAACTAAAGGTGTAAGTTACAAGATATGAGAAAATACAGCTCTAAAGTGAAGGCGTAAGTTACAAGATATGAGAAAATACAGCTCTAAAGTGAAGGTGTAAGTTAAAAGATATGAGAAAACTCTAAAGTAAAGGTGTAAGTTACAAGATATGAGAAGATACAGCTCTAAAGTGAAGGTGTAAGTTACAAGATATGAGAAAGTACAACTCTAAACTAAAGGTGTAAGTTACAAGATATGAGAAAGTACAACTCTAAACTAAAGGTGTAAGTTACAAGATATGAGAAAGTACAACTCTAAACTAAAGGTGTAAGTTACAAGATATGAGAAAGTACAACTCTAAACTAAAGGTGTAAGTTACAAGATATGAGAAAGTACAACTCTAAACTAAAGGTGTAAGTTACAAGATATGAGAAAATACAGCTCTAAAGTGAAGGCGTAAGTTACAAGATATGAGAAAATACAGCTCTAAAGTGAAGGTGTAAGTTAAAAGATATGAGAAAACTCTAAAGTAAAGGTGTAAGTTACAAGATATGAGAAAATACAGCTCTAAAGTAAAGGTGTAAGTTACAAGATATGAGAAAGTACAGCTCTAAAGTAAAGGTGTAAGTTACAAGATATGAGAAAGTACAACTCTAAACTAAAGGTGTAAGTTACAAGATATGAGAATGTACAACTCTAACCCTACAGTTTGGGGTCCTGAATGTATTATAAGAGTCACAGTGAATCCCAACTATCCGGTCAGAGAATAGTAGTTAATGAATTGGCAGTGTATGCCATTGATTCATTGTCCTACGTCTAGTCTATCATCTTAAAATTGAGGATGGCAATTCACATACGAACAAATAAGCGACCCCGTAGAAGATAAGATGAAATGTCAGTTTTACAAATAATCTCAAAGCCCCTGGTGTTAAATAAAGACGTTGAAACTTCTGTCAATGTTTGTTTTACATTGGCATAAATTAACAACAAATATTAAGAAAACAAAAATCTTTAGAGCAAAACGTTAACGTGAACGAAGATAGAACAGTTCAAACGTTAAATAAATCGAATGTAACGTAATTTATTTCATGTGCAAAATGATGTTTTACAGTACTCCCTGTGTTGTGAAAGGCCTATGTGATATTTCACAATTGAGTCTATATTATTCCTATTATTTTTGTTTTCTTATCACATCATCGAATTGAATATTAAAAAGAATGGTTGTATATCAATCCAGCACGAGCTCAGTAACAGGCCCAATAAACATGACATAAACTGTCTAACCATAATAGTTAAAGCTCCATATCTGGAAAACGCCACGAAATAACCTCTACTGTTTAATCAGGATGGCTAGAGTTCCATGTTTAAAAATTCAGGTCGAAATAACATCTGCTGTTTAATTAGGATGGCTAAAGTTCTATGTCTAAAAATTCACGTCGAAATAACCTCTACTGTTTAATCAGGATGGCTAGAGTTCCATGTCTAAAAATTCACATCAAAATAACTTCGACTGTTTAATCAGGATGGTTAGAGTTTCATGTCTAAAAATTCACGTCGAAATAACCTCTACTGTTTAATCAGGATGGCTAGAGTTCCATGTATAAAATTTACATCAAAATAACTTCGACTGTTTAATCAGGATGGCTAGAGTTCCATGTCTAAAAATTCACATCAAAATAACTTCGACTGTTTAATCAGGATAGTCAGAGTTCCATGTCTAAAAATTCACATCAAAATAACTTCGACTGTTTAATCAGGATGGCTAGAGTTCCATGTCTAAAAATTCACATCAAAATAACTTCGACTGTTTAATCAGGATGGTTAGAGTTTCATGTCTAAAAATTCACGTCGAAATAACCTCTACTGTTTAACCAGGATGGCTAGAGTTCCATGTCTATAAATTCACATCAAAATAACTTCGACTGTTTAATCAGGATGGCTAGGGTTCCATGTCTAAAAATTCACATCAAAATAACTTCGACTGTTTAATCAGGATGGCTAGAGTTCCATGTCTAAAAATTCACATCAAAATAACTTCGACTGTTTAACCAGGATGGTTAGAGTTTCATGTCTAAAAATTCACGTCGAAATAACCTCTACTGTTTAATCAGGATGGCTAGAGTTCCATGTCTATAAATTCACATCAAAATAACTTCGACTGTTTAATCAGGATGGTTAGAGTTTCATGTCTAAAATTTCACGTCGAAATAACCTCTACTGTTTAATCAGGATGGCTAGAGTTCTATGTCTAAAAATTCAAGTCGAAATAACCTCTACTGTTTAATCAGGATGGCTAGAGTTCCATGTCTAAAAATTCACATCAAAATAACTTCGACTGTTTAATCAGGATGGCTAGGGTTCCATGTCTAAAAATTCACATCAAAATAACTTCGACTGTTTAATCAGGATGGCTAGAGTTCCATGTCTAAAAATTCACATCAAAATAACTTCGACTGTTTAATCAGGATGGTTAGAGTTTCATGTCTAAAAATTCACGTCGAAATAACCTCTACTGTTTAATCAGGATGGCTAGAGTTCCATGTCTATAAATTCACATCAAAATAACTTCGACTGTTTAATCAGGATGGTTAGAGTTCCATGTCTAAAAATTCACATCAAAATAACTTCGACTGTTTAATCAGGATAGTCAGAGTTCCATGTCTAAAAATTCACATCAAAATAACTTCGACTGTTTAATCAGGATAGTCAGAGTTCCATGTCTAAAAATTCACATCAAAATAACTTCGACTGTTTAATCAGGATGGCTAGAGTTCCATGTCTAAAAATTCACGTCGAAATAACCTCTACTGTTTAATCAGGATGGCTAGAGTTCCATGTCTATAAATTCACATCAAAATAACTTCGACTGTTTAATCAGGATGGTTAGAGTTCCATGTCTAAAAATTCACATCAAAATAACTTCGACTGCTTAATCAGGATAGTCAGAGTTCCATGTCTAAAAATTCACATCAAAATAACTTCGACTGTTTAATCATGATAGTCAGAGTTCCATGTCTAAAAATTCACATCAAAATAACTTCGACTGTTTAATCAGGATGGTTAGAGTTTCATGTCTAAAAATTCACGTCGAAATAACCTCTACTGTTTAATCAGGATGGTTGGAGTTCCATGTCTAAAAATTCACATCAAAATAACTTCGACTGTTTAATCAGGATGGATAGAGTTCCATGTCTAAAAATTCACATCAAAATAACTTCGACTGTTTAATCAGGATGGATAGAGTTCCATGTCTAAAAATTCACATCAAAATAACTTCGACTGTTTAATTAGGATGGTTAGAGTTTCATGTCTAAAAATTCACGTCGAAATAACATCTACTGTTTAATCAGGATGGCTAGAGTTCCATGTCTAAAAATTCACATCAAAATAACTTCTGCTGTTTAATCACAATGGCTAGAGTTCCATATCTATAAATTCACGTCGAAATAACCTCTACTGTTTAATCAGGATGGCAAGAGTTCCATGTCTAAAAATTCACATCAAAATAACTTCGACTGTTTAATCAGGATAGTCAGAGTTCCATGTCTAAAAATTCACATCAAAATAACCTCTACTGTTTATCAGGATGGCTAGAGTTCCATGTCTATAAATTCAAGTCGAAATAACATCTACTGTTTAATCAGGATGGTTAGAGTTTCATGTATAAAATTCACGTCGAAATAACTTCTGCTGTTTAATCAGGATGGCTGGAGTTCCATGTCTGGAAATTTGCGACGAAATAACAATAACTGTTTTATCAGAACTGTTAGAGATCTATATTTGGAAATTCTCGACGACGTTAAAATAAATATTGGTTGCAAAATGAGTACAAAAAAAGTGTAAAAATTATTAGAAAAAATGGTGGAAAAATATGGAATGTACAGTCACGACGTCACTCGTAGAAAGTTGTTTGGATTGTGTATAAAATTAATTGACAAAGATCAGCTTTAAAAATTATATTTAGCTTTAATGAAATGAATCAAACTCAACACAAATCTTCAGAAAATGACGTAGACTACAATCACAGTAATTCCAAAAACCCACGAAAAGATAAGTCTGTACAAATTACTTTGGATGGAGTTATGAAACCAGATAATGTACAATGTGCTATTTTATGTGCCATAAAACCAGAAGATATACAATTTTCTGTCATAGGAGTCATGAAAACAGAAGATATACACGCTGCTAGTGGAGGTATCATCAAAATAGACGATATACACGTTGCTGTTGTAGGAGTCATGAAATCGGTAGACGCACAATTTGCTGTTAAAGAAGTCATGAAACTGGAAGATGTACAAATTGTTATTGTAGGGGTCATGAAACCAGAAGATGTACAACTTACTGTTCAAAAAGGCATCAAGTGGACGCTGGGCTAGTGATGTGATTTCCAGAGTGACAATTATCAAACTGTAGTGGTTAAAGCACCATGGATTATGCTAATCACAGAACCAATAGTACTCTGTAAAACCTTTTAGAATAAGAAATCTGTATATATATATTAATGGTAAAGTGTTACATGTAAGACTTATTACGCCGGGTGACCTGGGGTCACGTCGAGTGGTGACTAATGACTTCTTGTCTTCATTATACTTATCTAACAGTCCTTCGTGACTATAGGCGTCACTTTAGCTCCAATCAGAACAGTGGCTTCCACTATTGTGTAGCTGAACTGATAAAAATAAAAAGGACAACCAGTGACGAGATGGAGTGGTATTGTGTCACTATTCACATTTCTCTGGACAACCAGTGACAAGATGTAGTGACATTATGCCAACTGGACATATCGTAAAGAGATAGAGTGGTACGATCTCAATACCCGAGACAAACAGTAATAAGATGTCCACAGTCCTGGATTCCAGAAAGTAGTTATATGAAACGGAGACCTCTGGTAGAGGTGATGCTGGTGAGCCAACATGAAGGGGGTACAAATGTGAACATAAAATTAATATATAGGTCTTTTCTCCAAACTCGTAAAACATGATTATAATTAACTATACTTATCATAACGCATTAATGTTAGGCTCACCATATTCTTAACCCTGCATTCTATATCTAGTACCTCAAGGAATTTTAAAGAATTAGAAAAAAGCATAATAACAGTATTGGAGATCCCTGAGAGACAAGATATAGAATGCAGTGTTATAATATATAATAGTGCTAATACTAATGTTTAACGACAAGAAACTCAGGCATAAGTCAGAAATAGTCAACTGTCACAGATGGGTTTGTTGTTTTTTTTGGTTTGTTTGAAATTTTGCGCAAAACTACACGAGGGCTATCTACGCTAACCGTTCCTAATTTAGACAGGGAAGGCAGCTACTCATCACCACCCACCGCCAACTCTTGGGCTACTCTTTTACCAACGAATAGTGGGATTGACCGTCACATTATCACGCCCTCACGGCTGAAAGGGCTAACATGTTTGGTCCGACGGGGATTCGAACCCGCGAATTACGAGTTGAGTGCCTTATCCACCTGGCTATTCCGGGCCTAGTAACGAGGGAAGAAACCTGTCATCAGAAGTTCGCAACACAAAATAAATCCATGGATTATTAGCTTCGAAACCCTTCCTCCAAAACTGCTGTTTGGTTGAATGTCTCGCCGTGAGCCGAAAACTGTCACGAAACACTAATTCCTCTTGGCTCTCAGATAAGACGATGACGTAAGAGTTTAGAACAAGGGGACGAAGGTCTTCCAGGTACATGTGGCTTTGGTTTTTCCGTGACAAACACACTAAGACTATTTCCAGGTACATGTGGCTTTGTTTTTTCCGTGACAAACACACTAAGACTATTTCCAGGTACATGTGGTTTCGATTTTTCCGTGACAAACACACTAAGACTATTTCCAGGTAAATGTGGCTTCGTTTTTTCCGTGACAAACACACTAAGACTATTTCTAGGTACATGTGGCTTTGTTTTTTCCGTGACAAACACACTAAGACTATTTCCAGGTACATGTGGCTTCGTTTTTTCCGTGACAAACACACTAAGACTATTTCCAGGCAAATGTGGCTTCGATTTTTCCGTGACAAACACACTAAGTCTATTTCCAGGTAAATGTGGCTTCGTTTTTTCCGTGACAAACACACTAAGACTATTTCCAGGTAAATGTGGCTTCGATTTTTCCGTGACAAACACACTAAGACTATTCCCAGGTAAATGTGGCTTCGTTTTTTCCGTGACAAACACACTAAGACTATTTCCAGGTACATGTGGCTTTGATTTTTCCGTGACAAACACACCAAGACTATTTCCAGGTAAATGTGGCTTCGTTTTTTCCGTGACAAACACACTAAGACTATTTCCAGGTACATGTGGCTTTGTTTTTTCCGTGACAAACACACTAAGACTATTTCCAGGTACATGTGGCTTCGTTTTTTCCGTGACAAACACACTAAGACTATTTCCAGGTAAATGTGGCTTCGATTTTTCCGTGACAAACACACTAAGACTATTTCCAGGTAAATGTGGCTTCGATTTTTCCGTGACAAACACACTAAGACTATTTCCAGGTAAATGTGGCTTCGTTTTTTCCGTGACAAACACACTAAGACTATTTCCGTTCTCCCTAATTTTCTTTTATCGCTAACAAAGTTTTCGATGGCGCGATTCGCAGGTTGCGAGTCGAGCGACTTTGACCTCTAGACCATCCTGCGCTAGAATGAGAAAGGAGAAACGTTACCAGTTAAGTGAATTATTAGTTACCATTTCAGCACAGAGATGTCACTGTTTGTCCTTCCTTCGTCGAGATCACGTGCTTCAGTGTCTAGCTTTCAAAAAAACCTGAAAAACGCGTTAATATTTTCAGATAATTCGCCAGCAAAGTCGAGCGCGACCCAACAGAAAAGTTACGTGATATGTTCTCAACTATTTCAAATCAGACGAAACTGTTGAATTCGACTGCAAAGCTAATAAATGTTCATCTATAGATTTTTTTTTCTTCTTTCTTGAACGGGTGAGTATGATTTATTTGCCACGAGGATATGTCAGCTATGAGACGAAAGAAAATCTTTCGTGTACATAACATAATACGCTCAGCCATGCATTTCTACGTTCACTAAGCTATCAGTGGAGTGAACGTAGACAGTGACAAATCTGGAGTTAGTGATGGGAGCATGCTCTCCTTTGGTCTTCTTGATTTGTTTGTTTGTTTTGAATTTCTCACAAAGTAACTCGAGGGCTATCTGTGCTAGCCGTCCCTAATTTAGCAGTATAAGACCAGAGGGAAGGCAGCTAGTCATCACCACCCACTGCCAACTCTTGGGCTACTCTTTTACCAATGAATAGTGGGATTGACCGTCGCATTATAATGCCCCACGGCTGAAAGGGAGAGCATGTGTGGTGCGACCGGGATTCGAACCCCTGGCCCTCGGATGACGAGTGGAACGCCTTAATACATGCCGGGCCTACAGGCCTTCTTCATGTGCACTGAACGAGTAAAACTTATTTCAAGTACATTCAATGATAATACGTCGTCTATTTTTTACACCATGAAGAATTTAACCCCATATTCTGGCGTCGTGAACTCGCTGCTGATCCACCGCGAGGTATAGTGATATTAATAATTCACAGCTTGTTAATAATAACAATAAAACGAAATTACAAATTCTCAAGTCCTTTAGATGGACAGAGTATCTGATGCTGTAACGATCTCCGTACAAAGTGCTGGCACATTATTGTAAATTGTACATTGTCAAAATCTATTTTTACTATCACCCCACCTCCCCTACAATAGCCTTACGACCTCCTTTTGGGTCAGAAACTCATCTGGAGTAACGCTGACTTAGAAGACCATATAAATGACGTCACTATACACAACGTTTCCCACCCGACCTGAGGATACTCGGAATTGTACGAAGGGTCTCGATAGGTATAGTATAGTTAACACATTATTAGATTTTTTCTTTATTTTCTCTCACAAGCTGTTCTAATACAATGTTCATGTTACCTGATGATAAATTTTAGTATATAGTAGATTTTATTGAACTACTATGTTACGTAAAGCGATTTTTTTTTAAACTTTCCACACTTTAATGTGTTCCAAATTAAATCTTATCACACTTAACACACCTCTTACAGCAGTGTGTGCGCTCGCGCGCGTTTTTCTTTTACGTTTCAAAAAGGATTACGTCACAAAATTTTCTTTTTTCAGGGTATATACTCACGTTGCAACGCCTTTAATGTAATAAAGTCACGTAGCTGAAGGTGTCCGTTTATTCATTAACAGGGATTATGGCCGTAATACACAGTATCGAGTACATTAAAATGTCTAGTGGCACTTAATGGATGTGAGCTGGGGCATTTTATTCGTTCATCACTCATCTAGAATATATAGATAAATCCATGCACACAAAATAAAATTACACAGCAAAGATTTGAGATTTTGAACTCCAAACTTTGTATCAGAGTAAAACTGATTACGTAGTTGATTCTGTAAAGTTATTTATTTACGTTAAGTATTTTTTTTCACATCGTTTCTTACACGCGCATGACTAATAAGTATTTCGTTACAATTTTAACTTGGTTTATAAACGATACAGTAAAAAATCTGGTTCGAATCTGGTGCAAGTCGCCCCGTGTAAAAGGAAATGATGAACCCTGTTCATGTCGTCAGGCCTAGTTCGTATTGATCGAACAGTATCACGCGACTCTGCAATATGTTCCTTCACACGCTGATTTCTCAGAAGATTGATTGATTGATCAACTAATCAAAGGACCGACTGTCTTCCATTAGAGAAGTGGATTTATTAAAACTAGTTTTCAAAAATCTGCTGAGACCTCCACAAGAATTTCCCACAATTCCTCTCACTTACACAGTTGATTTTAGTGTCGTACAAGAGACTTGCACTAACGTTAAGAACAAAACATAAGTTTTAAAGATGAGGACAGATGTTTTATTCAGGAATAGTTTCAAAGATGAGGACAGGTGTTTTATTCAGGAATAGTTTCAAAGATGAGGACAGGTATTTTATTCAGGAATAGTTTCAAAGATGAGGACAGGTGTTTTATTCAGGAATAGTTTCAAAGATGAGGACAGGTATTTTATTCAGGAATAGTTTCAAAGATGAGGACAGGTGTTTTAGTCAGGGACAGTTTCAAATATGAGGACAGGCGTTTTAGTCAGGGATAGTTCCAAAGATGAGGACAGGCATTTTAGTCAGGGATAGTTCCAAAGATGATACAGGCGTTTTAGTCAAAGATAATTTAAAAGATGAAGACAGGGGTTTTAGTCAGGGATAGTTCCAAAGATGAGGACAGGCGTTTTAGTCAGAGATAATTTAAAAGATGAGGACAGGTGTTTTAATCATGGATAATATACACGTTGAAGCTAGGTGTTTTAATCTGAAACAGTTTGCAAAATGAAGCTAGACTGTTTAGTCGGGGATAATATACAAGATATATCTAGGTGTTTTTGTTTGCAGTTACGCACAGAGCTATGCCCATCACGGGTATCTAAACTAGGTTTCTAGCACTTTATGTCCGCAGACATACCGCTGTGCCACTTGGGGTTTATTAGTGTTTTAGTTAGTTAGTTATCACCATTAGATTCCATCTAGGAACATAGGGCCGCAATCGCTTGCGGATTCTTCAACAAGTATTTAAGTGAGTAGGTTGTTAGCCCTTATTAATGTTTTGGTCAGAGTTTTTATGGTAAATGAGTCGTTTGAACTCCTATGGTAAATACTCTATTAGACAGAGTTAGTGTCGAGTGCAGTTTTGAAAACCCGGGTACAAACGGTATCTTTTCTTTGGAGGAATAATAGGATAAAAACTGTCTTTTACGTAATGACTATTATTACTCTGTGAATGAATGAACGAGTTACCTTCCACTCAGTTAGCGTATCCACTCTGTGATCTACCTCACTCTAATTACGTCAGCCGAGGGGTTCAGAACAATGTTAGCCAGAAATGTTCTAGATGGTCAATTAGTTTCAGTGATAAACATCAGGATGAGTTGTATGGGAACTGCTTATGAGTTGGTTATAGTAAAAACGTCTGCGTGTCTGTTAAAACATGTTACCTTTGTAATATCGACAGATTGCGTGTTTCGGTGTAAAAAAAGTCCTTTCTGACAGGAAGAAGCGAAACTCCGTCTGATCGTCTTCAGAACGATTTATTATCCAAAGTGTTCCCTACATTATATATCAAATCTCTATCAACAAACAAATAAAAACAAAAAAACTATATTAAATTGCGGATTTCCGACCTGGAAAAGTTTTCCTTTGTTGAATAATTCATCCAATTACAGACACATTAACCAATTAATAAACAATGGGCTGAACAAATGTTTATGATGTTTAAACAGACTACCATGACAACAAAATATGAGGTTATGTTCGGCATGTTATGTAACTTGATACAAAATAGTACAAGTTAATGAGCTTAAATAGACGAGGTGGGGTGGGGAAATTATAAGGTTTATGGTTTGAATTTCGCGCAAAGCTAAATGAGGGCTTTCTGCCCTAACCGTTCCCTGATTTAGGAGTGTAAAAATAAATGGAGCAGATAGTCATCATCACTCACCGCCAGTGAATAGTGGGATTGACCGTCACATTACAACGGCTGAAATGGTGAGGATTTGTCGTGGATTCGAACCCGGGATGGTGGGATTACGGGTCGAGAGCCTTAACCACCTGGCCAGGCCGGGAATTATAAGATGTGAGCGTGTCTTTAAGCTGAATACAGGTCCTATTAACTCTCATTTTTTTCTCTATACAATTCCTGCTAATTAAAATTATGTTCTTTGGTGCGAAACATAGACAGTTAAACGATATTGTTCGATCAGGAATCGCTACTGTTTAACTGCAAAACAAAACTGGATTCCATGTTTTTAATCACCGAGTTATTTAATTGTATTTTGAATAAAAAAACAAAACATGAGAATTTTTTTTTAAAAATTATAGCATTCATTTCGGTTTGATGTTTCTTTACTATCATTATAACCAGAAGTATCTCAGTAATTTCGAAATTAAAGGCAAAAAACATAAAAATTTACAGTATCATGGAGAATGCATAATATTTATTTAAAGCAGCTTCTATAAAAAAAAAACAGGAGGCGCTGTACAAAGTTTAACTCATAAAATTAAAAAAAAAAAATGGATAACACAAAATAAAATATAATTGGTAAAAATAAACTGAAATCTTATATCAATTCAACTTTACATCACAATAAAAATAAATTAGTGAAATTCTTAAAATAGTCCACACAACATTTCTTCCTTCACAACAGTGTCCATCTTTTTAACCAAAACCAATTATTAAACATTCTATTCTTATTGGGTTTTTTTATTGAAGTTAAACAACTGTAAATGTGTAGTAATAAACATAATTGTTTTCATACTAAAACATTATTTGAATCAAATGGATAGAAACCTGTGAAACAAAGCAGTACACGACGTTTAGCGGCTTGTGAAACTCTGTATATAGTACTAGGTATAATATTTCAGTCAGTACCAGCTCTATATAGTACTAGGTATAATATTTCAGTCAGTACTAACTCTATATAGTACTGGGTATAATATTTCAGTCAGTACTAACTCTATATAGTACTAGGTATAATATTTCAGTCAGTACCAGCTCTATATAGTACTGGGTATAATATTTCAGTCAGTACCAGCTCTATATAGTACTAGGTATAATATTTCAGTCAGTATTAACTCTATATAGTACTAGGTATAATATTTCAGTCAGTACTAACTCTATATAGTACTAGGTATAATATTTCAGTCAGTACTAACTCTATATAGTACTAGGTATATTATTTCAGTCAGTACCAGCTCTATATAGTACTGGGTATAATATTTCAGTCAGTACCAGCTCTATATAGTACTAGGTATAATATTTCAGTCAGTACTAACTCTATATAGTACTAGGTATAATATTTCAGTCAGTACCAGCTCTATATAGTACTAGGTATAATATTTCACTCGGTACTAACTCTATGTAGTACTAGGTATATTATTTCAGTCAGTACCAGCTCTATATAGTACTAGGTATAATATTTCAGTCAGTACCAGCTCTATATAGTACTAGGTATAATATTTCACTCAGTACCAGCTCTATATAGTACTAGGTATAATATTTCACTCAGTACTAACTCTATATAGTACTAGGTATAATATTTCAGTCAGTACCAGCTCTATATAGTACTAGGTATAATATTTCACTCAGTACTAACTCTATGTAGTACTAGGTATATTATTTATGTCAGTACCACCTCTATATAGTACTAGGATTATTATTTCAGTCAGTACCACCTTTATATATTACTAGATATATTATTTCAGTCAGTACCACTTCTATATAATACTAGGTATATTATTTCAGTCAGTACCACCTTTATATAGTACTAGGTATATTATTTCAGTCATTACCAGCTCTATATAGTACTAGGTATAATATTTCACTCAGTACTAACTCTATGTAGTACTAGGTATATTATTTCAGTCAGTACCACCTCTATATAGTACTAGGAATATTATTTCAGTCAGTAGCACCTTTATATATTACTAGATATATTATTTCAGTCAGTACCACTTCTATATAGTACTAGGTATATTATTTCAGTCAGTACCACCTTTATATAGTACAAGGTATATTATTTCAGTCAGTACCAGCTCTATATAGTACTAGGTATAATATTTCAGTCAGTACCACCTCTGTATAGTACTAGGTATAATATTTCAGTCAGTACCACTTCTATATAGTACTAGGTATATTATTTCAGTCAATACCAGCTCTATATAGTACTAGGTATATTATTTCAGTCAGTACCACCTTTATATAGTACTAGGTATATTATTTCAGTCAGTACCAGCTCTATATAGTACTAGGTATAATATTTCAGTCAGTACCACCTCTGTATAGTACTAGGTATAATATTTCAGTCAGTATCAGCTCTATGCAGTACTACTAGGTATATTATTTCAGTCAGTACCACTTCTATATAGTACTAGGTATAATATTTCAGTCAGTACCAGCTCTATATAGTACTAGGTATAATATTTCAGTCAGTACCACCTCTATATAGTACTAGGTATAATATTTCAGTCAGTACTAACTCTATATAGTACTAGGTATATTATTTCAGTCAGTACCACCTCTATATAGTACTAGGTATTTTATTTCAGTCAGTACCACCTCTATATAGTACTAGGTATAATATTACAGTCAATACCAGCTCTATATAGTACTAGGCATAATATTTCAGTCAGTACCACCTCTATATAGTACTAGGTATATTATTTCAGTCAGTACCACCTTTATATAGTAATAGGTACATTATTTCAGTCAGTATCAGCTCTATATAGTACTACTAGGTATATTATTTCAGTCAGCACCACTTCTATATAGTACTAGGTATAATATTTCAGTCAGTACTAACTCTATATAGTACTAGGTATAATATTTCAGTCAGTACCACCTCTATATAGTACTAGGTATTTTATTTCAGTCAGTACCACCTCTATATAGTACTAGGTATAATATTACAGTCAGTACCAGCTCTATATAGTACTAGGTATAATATTTCAGTCAGTACCACCTCTATATAGTACTAGGTATATTATTTCAGTCAGTACCACCTCTATATAGTAATAGGTATATTATTTCAGTCAGTATCAGCTCTATATAGTACTAGGTATAATATTTCAGTCAGTACTAACTCTATATAGTACTAGGTATAATATTTCAGTCAGTACTAACTCTATATAGTACTAGGTATAATATTTCAGTCAGTACCAGCTCTATATAGTACTAGGTATAATATTTCAGTCAGTACCAGTTCTATATAGTACTAGGTATAATATTTCAGTCAGTACCAGCTCTATATAGTACTAGGTATAATATTTCAGTCAGTACTAACTCTATATAGTACTAGGTATATTATTTCAGTCAGTACCAGCTCTATATAGTACTAGGTATAATATTTCAGTCAGTACCAGCTCTATATAGTACTAGGTATAATATTTCAGTCAGTACCAGCTCTATATAGTACTAGGTATAATATTTCAGTCAGTACTAACTCTATATAGTACTAGGTATAATATTTCAGTCAGTACCAGCTCTATATAGTACTAGGTATAATATTTCAGTCAGTACCAACTCTATATAGTACTAGGTATATTATTTCAGTCAGTACCACCTCTATATAGTACTAGGAATATTATTTCAGTCAGTACCACCTTTATATATTACTAGATATATTATTTCAGTCAGTACCACTTCTATATAGTACTAGGTATATTATTTCAGTCAGTACCACCTCTATATAGTACTAGGTATATTATTTCAGTCAGTACCAGCTCTATATAGTACTAGGTATAATATTTCACTCAGTACTAACTCTATGTAGTACTAGGTATATTATTTCAGTCAGTACCACCTCTATATAGTACTAGGAATATTATTTCAGTCAGTACCACCTTTATATATTACTAGATATATTATTTCAGTCAGTACCACTTCTATATAGTACTAGGTATATTATTTCAGTCAGTACCACCTTTATATAGTACTAGGTATATTATTTCAGTCATTACCAGCTCTATATAGTACTAGGTATAATATTTCAGTCAGTACCACCTCTGTATAGTACTAGGTATAATATTTCAGTCAGTACCACTTCTATATAGTACTAGGTATATTATTTCAGTCAGTACCACCTTTATATAGTACTAGGTATATTATTTCAGTCAGTATCAGCTCTATATAGTACCAGGTATAATATTTCAGTCAGTACTAACTCTATATAGTACTAGGTATAATATTTCACTCAGTACTAACTCTATGTAGTACTAGGTATATTATTTCTGTCAGTACCACCTCTATATAGTACTAGGAATATTATTTCAGTCAGTACCACCTTTATATATTACTAGATATATTATTTCACTCAGTACCACTTCTATATAGTACTAGGTATATTATTTCAGTCAGTACCACCTTTATATAGTACTAGGTATATTATTTCAGTCAGTACCAGCTCTATATAGTACTAGGTATAATATTTCAGTCAGTACCACCTCTGTATAGTACTAGGTATAATATTTCAGTCAGTATCAGCTCTATGCAGTACTACTAGGTATATTATTTCAGTCAGTACCACTTCTATATAGTACTAGGTATAATATTTCAGTCAGTACCAGCTCTATATAGTACTAGGTATAATATTTCAGTCAGTACCACCTCTATATAGTACTAGGTATAATATTTCAGTCAGTACTAACTCTATATAGTACTAGGTATAATATTTCAGTCAGTACCAGCTCTATATAGTACTAGGTATAATATTTCAGTCAGTACCACCTCTATATAGTACTAGGTATATTATTTCAGTCAGTACCACCTCTATATAGTACTAGGTATATTATTTCAGTCAGTACCAGCTCTATATAGTACTAGGTATAATATTTCAGTCAGTACTAACTCTATATAGTACTAGGTATAATATTTCAGTCAGTACTAACTCTATATAGTACTAGGTATAATATTTCAGTCAGTACCAGCTCTATATAGTACTAGGTATAATATTTCAGTCAGTACCAGCTCTATATAGTACTAGGTATAATATTTCAGTCAGTACCAACTCTATATAGTACTAGGTATAATATTTCAGTCAGTACCAGCTCTATATAGTACTAGGTATAATATTTCAGTCAGTACTAACTCTATATAGTACTAGGTATATTATTTCAGTCAGTACCAGCTCTATATAGTACTAGGTATAATATTTCAGTCAGTACCAGCTCTATATAGTACTAGGTATAATATTTCAGTCAGTACCAGCTCTATATAGTACTAGGTATAATATTTCAGTCAGTACCAACTCTATATAGTACTAGGTATAATATTTCAGTCAGTACCACCTCTATATAGTACTAGGTATAATATTTCAGTCAGTACCAGCTCTATATAGTACTAGGTATAATATTTCAGTCAGTACCAACTCTATATAGTACTAGGTATAATATTTCAGTCAGTACCACCTCTATATAGTACTAGGTATATTATTTCAGTCAGTACCACCTCTATATAGTACTAGGTATAATATTTCAGTCAGTACCACTTCTATATAGTACTAGGTATATTATTTCAGTCAGTACCAGCTCTATATAGTACCAGGTATAATATTTCAGTCAGTACCACCTCTGTCTAGTACTAGGTATAATTTTTCAGTCAGTACCACTTCTATATAGTACTAGGTATATTATTTCAGTCAGTACCACCTTTATATAGGTATAATATTTCAGTACTAGGTATATTATTTCAGTCAGTACCAGCTCTATATAGTACTAGGTATAATATTTCAGTCAGTACCACCTCTGTATATTACTAGGTATAATATTTCAGTCAGTACAACTTCTATATAGTACTAGGTATATCATTTCAGTCAGTACCAGCTCTATATAGTACTAGGTATATTATTTCAGTCAGTACCACCTTTATATAGTACTAGGTATATTATTTCAGTCAGTATCAGCTCTATATAGTACTAGGTATAATATTTCAGTCAGTACCACCTCTGTATAGTACTAGGTATCATATTTCAGTCAGTATCAGCTCTATGCAGTACTACTAGGTATATTATTTCAGTCAGTACCACTTCTATATAGTACTAGGTATAATATTTCAGTCAGTACCAGCTCTATATAGTACTAGGTATAATATTTCAGTCAGTACCACCTCTATATAGTACTAGGTATAATATTTCAGTCAGTACTAACTCTATATAGTACTAGGTATAATATTTCAGTCAGTACCACCTCTATATAGTACTAGGTATAATATTTCAGTCAGTACCACCTCTATATAGTACTAGGTATAATATTTCAGTCAGTACCAGCTCTATATAGTACTAGGTATAATATTTCAGTCAGTACCACCTCTATGGTACTAGGTATAATATTTCAGTCAGTACCAGCTCTATATAGTACTAGGTATAATATTTCAGTCAGTACCAGCTCTATATAGTACTAGGTATAATATTTCAGTCAGTACCACCTCTATATAGTACTAGGTATAATATTTCAGTCAGTACCAGCTCTATATAGTACTAGGTATAATATTTCAGTCAGTACCAGCTCTATATGGTACTAGGTATAATATTTCAGTCAGTACCAGCTCTATATAGTACTAGGTATAATATTTCAGTCAGTACCAGCTCTATATAGTACTAGGTATAATATTTCAGTCAGTACCAACTCTATATGGTACTAGGTATAATATTTCAGTCAGTACTAACTCTATATAGTACTAGGTATAATATTTCAGTCAGTACCAGCTCTATATAGTACTAGGTATAATATTTCAGTCAGTACCACCTCTATATAGTACTAGGTATAATATTTCAGTCAGTACTAACTCTATATAGTACTAGGTATAATATTTCAGTCAGTACCAGCTCTATATAGTACTAGGTATAATATTTCAGTCAGTACCACCTCTATATGGTACTAGGTATAATATTTCAGTCAGTACCAGCTCTATATGGTACTAGGTATAATATTTCAGTCAGTACCAGCTCTATATAGTACTAGGTATAATATTTCAGTCAGTACCACCTCTATATGGTACTAGGTATAATATTTCAGTCAGTACTAACTCTATATAGTACTAGGTATAATATTTCAGTCAGTACCACCTCTATATAGTACTAGGTATAATATTTCAGTCAGTACCACCTCTATATAGTACTAGGTATAATATTTCAGTCAGTACCAGCTCTATATAGTACTAGGTATAATATTTCAGTCAGTACCACCTCTATATAGTACTAGGTATAATATTTCAGTCAGTACCACCTCTATATAGTACTAGGTATATTATTTCAGTCAGTACCAGCTCTATATAGTACTAGGTATAATATTTCAGTCAGTACCAACTCTATATAGTACTAGGTATAATATTTCAGTCAGTACTAACTCTATATAGTACTAGGTATAATATTTCAGTCAGTACCAGCTCTATATAGTACTAGGTATAATATTTCAGTCAGTACCAGCTCTATATAGTACTAGGTATAATATTTCAGTCAGTACCAACTCTATATAGTACTAGGTATAATATTTCAGTCAGTACCAACTCTATATAGTACTAGGTATAATATTTCAGTCAGTACCAGCTCTATATAGTACTAGGTATAATATTTCAGTCAGTACCAGCTCTATATAGTACTAGGTATAATATTTCACTCAGTACCAGCTCTATATAGTACTAGGTATAATATTTCACTCAGTACCAACTCTATATAGTACTAGGTATATTATTTCAGTCAGTACCACCTCTATATAGTACTAGGTATAATATTTCAGTCAGTACCAGCTCTATATAGTACTAGGTATAATATTTCAGTCAGTACCACCTCTATATAGTACTAGGTATAATATTTCAGTCAGTACCAGCTCTATATGGTACTAGGTATAATATTTCAGTCAGTACCAGCTCTATATGGTACTAGGTATAATATTTCAGTCAGTACCACCTCTATATGGTACTAGGTATAATATTTCAGTCAGTACCAGCTCTATATAGTACTAGGTATAATATTTCAGTCAGTACCAGCTCTATATGGTACTAGGTATAATATTTCAGTCAGTACCAGCTCTATATAGTACTAGGTATAATATTTCAGTCAGTACCAACTCTATATAGTACTAGGTATAATATTTCAGTCAGTACCAACTCTATATAGTACTAGGTATAATATTTCAGTCAGTACCACCTCTATATGGTACTAGGTATAATATTTCAGTCAGTACCAGCTCTATATAGTACTAGGTATAATATTTCAGTCAGTACCAGCTCTATATAGTACTAGGTATAATATTTCAGTCAGTACCACCTCTATATAGTACTAGGTATAATATTTCAGTCAGTACCAGCTCTATAGTACTAGGTATAATATTTCAGTCAGTACCACCTCTATATAGTACTAGGTATAATATTTCAGTCAGTACCAGCTCTATAGTACTACTAGGTATATTATTTCAGTCAGTACCAGCTCTATATAGTACTAGGTATAATATTTCAGTCAGTACCAGCTCTATATAGTACTAGGTATAATATTTCAGTCAGTACCACCTCTATATAGTACTAGGTATAATATTTCAGTCATACCAGCTCTATATAGTACTAGGTATAATATTTCAGTCAGTACCACCTCTATATAGTACTAGGTATAATATTTCAGTCAGTACCACCTCTATATAGTACTAGGTATAATATTTCAGTCAGTACCACCTCTATATAGTACTAGGTATAATATTTCAGTCAGTACCAGCTCTATATAGTACTAGGTATAATATTTCAGTCAGTACTAACTCTATATAGTACTAGGTATAATATTTCAGTCAGTACCAGCTCTATATAGTACTAGGTATAATATTTCAGTCAGTACCAGCTCTATATGGTACTAGGTATAATATTTCAGTCAGTACCAGCTCTATATAGTACTAGGTATAATATTTCAGTCAGTACTAACTCTATATAGTACTAGGTATAATATTTCAGTCAGTACCAGCTCTATATAGTACTAGGTATAATATTTCAGTCAGTACCAGCTCTATATAGTACTAGGTATAATATTTCAGTCAGTACCAGCTCTATATAGTACTAGGTATAATATTTCAGTCAGTACCAGCTCTATATGGTACTAGGTATAATATTTCAGTCAGTACCAGCTCTATATAGTACTAGGTATAATATTTCAGTCAGTACCAACTCTATATAGTACTAGGTATAATATTTCAGTCAGTACCAGCTCTATATAGTACTAGGTATAATATTTCAGTCAGTACCAGCTCTATATAGTACTAGGTATAATATTTCAGTCAGTACCAACTCTATATAGTACTAGGTATAATATTTCAGTCAGTACCACCTCTATATAGTACTAGGTATAATATTTCAGTCAGTACCACCTCTATATAGTACTAGGTATATTATTTCAGTCAGTACCACTCTATATGGTACTAGGTATAATATTTCAGTCAGTACCAGCTCTATATGGTACTAGGTATAATATTTCAGTCAGTACCACCTCTATATAGTACTAGGTATAATATTTCAGTCAGTACTAACTCTATATAGTACTAGGTATAATATTTCAGTCAGTACCACCTCTATATAGTACTAGGTATAATATTTCAGTCAGTACCACCTCTATATAGTACTAGGTATAATATTTCAGTCAGTACCAGCTCTATATAGTACTAGGTATAATATTTCAGTCAGTACCACTCTATATGGTACTAGGTATAATATTTCAGTCAGTACCACCTCTATATGGTACTAGGTATAATATTTCAGTCAGTACCAGCTCTATATGGTACTAGGTATAATATTTCAGTCAGTACCAACTCTATATAGTACTAGGTATAATATTTCAGTCAGTACCACCTCTATATAGTACTAGGTATAATATTTCAGTCAGTACCACCTCTATATATTACTAGGTATATTATTTCAGTCAGTACCACTTCTATATGGTACTAGGTATAATATTTCAGTCAGTACCACCTCTATATGGTACTAGGTATAATATTTCAGTCAGTACCAGCTCTATATAGTACTAGGTATAATATTTCAGTCAGTACCACCTCTATATAGTACTAGGTATAATATTTCAGTCAGTACCACTTCTATATGGTACTAGGTATAATATTTCAGTCAGTACCACCTCTATATAGTACTAGGTATAATATTTCAGTCAGTACCAGCTCTATATAGTACTAGGTATAATATTTCAGTCAGTACCAACTCTATATAGTACTAGGTATAATATTTCAGTCAGTACCAACTATATATAGTACTAGGTATAATATTTCAGTCAGTACCACCTCTATATAGTACTAGGTATAATATTTCAGTCAGTACCACCTCTATATAGTACTAGGTATAATATTTCAGTCAGTACCACTCTATATGGTACTAGGTATAATATTTCAGTCAGTACCACCTCTATATAGTACTAGGTATAATATTTCAGTCAGTACCAGCTCTATATGGTACTAGGTATAATATTTCAGTCAGTACCACCTCTATATAGTACTAGGTATAATATTTCAGTCAGTACCAGCTCTATATGGTACTAGGTATAATATTTCAGTCAGTACCAGCTCTATATAGTACTAGGTATAATATTTCAGTCAGTACCAGCTCTATATAGTACTAGGTATAATATTTCAGTCAGTACCACCTCTATATAGTACTAGGTATAATATTTCAGTCAGTACCAACTCTATATAGTACTAGGTATAATATTTCAGTCAGTACCAGCTCTATATGGTACTAGGTATAATATTTCAGTCAGTACCACCTCTATATAGTACTAGGTATAATATTTCAGTCAGTACCACCTCTATATAGTACTAGGTATAATATTTCAGTCAGTACCAGCTCTATATGGTACTAGGTATAATATTTCAGTCAGTACCAACTCTATATAGTACTAGGTATAATATTTCAGTCAGTACCAACTCTATATAGTACTAGGTATAATATTTCAGTCAGTACCAGCTCTATATAGTACTAGGTATAATATTTCAGTCAGTACCAGCTCTATATGGTACTAGGTATAATATTTCAGTCAGTACCAACTCTATATAGTACTAGGTATAATATTTCAGTCAGTACCAGCTCTATATGGTACTAGGTATAATATTTCAGTCAGTACCAACTCTATATAGTACTAGGTATAATATTTCAGTCAGTACCAGCTCTATATGGTACTAGGTATAATATTTCAGTCAGTACCAGCTCTATATGGTACTAGGTATAATATTTCAGTCAGTACCAGCTCTATATAGTACTAGGTATAATATTTCAGTCAGTACCAACTCTATATAGTACTAGGTATAATATTTCAGTCAGTACCAGCTCTATATGGTACTAGGTATAATATTTCAGTCAGTACCAGCTCTATATAGTACTAGGTATAATATTTCAGTCAGTACCACCTCTATATAGTACTAGGTATATTATTTCAGTCAGTACCACCTCTATATAGTACTAGGTATAATATTTCAGTCAGTACCACCTCTGTATAGTACTAGGTATAATATTTCAGTCAGTACCACTCTATATAGTACTAGGTATAATATTTCAGTCAGTACCAGCTCTATATGGTACTAGGTATAATATTTCAGTCAGTACCACCTCTATATGGTACTAGGTATAATATTTCAGTCAGTACCACTCTATATAGTACTAGGTATAATATTTCAGTCAGTACCACCTCTATATAGTACTAGGTATAATATTTCAGTCAGTACCAGCTCTATATGGTACTAGGTATAATATTTCAGTCAGTACCACCTCTATATAGTACTAGGTATAATATTTCAGTCAGTACCAACTCTATATGGTACTAGGTATATATTTCAGTCAGTACCAGCTCTATATAGTACTAGGTATAATATTTCAGTCAGTACCACCTCTATATAGTACTAGGTATATTATTTCAGTCAGTACCAGCTCTATATAGTACTAGGTATAATATTTCAGTCAGTACCACCTCTATATAGTACTAGGTATAATATTTCAGTCAGTACCAGCTCTATATAGTACTAGGTATAATATTTCAGTCAGTACCACTTCTATATAGTACTAGGTATAATATTTCAGTCAGTACCAGCTCTATATAGTACTAGGTATAATATTTCAGTCAGTACCACCTCTATATAGTACTAGGTATAATATTTCAGTCAGTACTAACTCTATATAGTACTAGGTATAATATTTCAGTCAGTACCACCTCTATATAGTACTAGGTATATTATTTCAGTCAGTACCACCTCTATATAGTACTAGGTATAATATTTCAGTCAGTACCAGCTCTATATGGTACTAGGTATAATATTTCAGTCAGTACCACCTCTATATGGTACTAGGTATAATATTTCAGTCAGTACCAGCTCTATATAGTACTAGGTATAATATTTCAGTCAGTACCAGCTCTATATAGTACTAGGTATAATATTTCAGTCAGTACCAGCTCTATATGGTACTAGGTATAATATTTCAGTCAGTACCAGCTCTATATAGTACTAGGTATATATTTACTAGGTACTAGGTATAATATTTCAGTCAGTACCAGCTCTATATGGTACTAGGTATAATATTTCAGTCAGTACCAGCTCTATATGGTACTAGGTATAATATTTCAGTCAGTACCAGCTCTATATAGTACTAGGTATAATATTTCAGTCAGTACCACTCTATATAGTACTAGGTATAATATTTCAGTCAGTACTCTATATAGTACTAGGTATAATATTTCAGTCAGTACCAGCTCTATATAGTACTAGGCATAATATTTCAGTCAGTACCACCTCTATATAGTACTAGGTATAATATTTCAGTCAGTACTAACTCTATATAGTACTAGGTATAATATTTCAGTCAGTACCAGCTCTATATGGTACTAGGTATAATATTTCAGTCAGTACCACCTCTATATAGTACTAGGTATAATATTTCAGTCAGTACCAGCTCTATATGGTACTAGGTATAATATTTCAGTCAGTACCAGCTCTATATAGTACTAGGTATAATATTTCAGTCAGTACCACCTCTATATAGTACTAGGTATAATATTTCAGTCAGTACTAACTCTATATAGTACTAGGTATAATATTTCAGTCAGTACCACCTCTATATAGTACTAGGTATAATATTTCAGTCAGTACCACCTCTATATAGTACTAGGTATAATATTTCAGTCAGTACCAGCTCTATATAGTACTAGGTATAATATTTCAGTCAGTACCACTCTCTATATGGTACTAGGTATAATATTTCAGTCAGTACCACCTCTATATAGTACTAGGTATATTATTTCAGTCAGTACCAGCTCTATATGGTACTAGGTATAATATTTCAGTCAGTACCAACTCTATATAGTACTAGGTATAATATTTCAGTCAGTACCAACTCTATATAGTACTAGGTATAATATTTCAGTCAGTACCAGCTCTATATAGTACTAGGTATAATATTTCAGTCAGTACCAGCTCTATATAGTACTAGGTATAATATTTCAGTCAGTACCAACTCTATATAGTACTAGGTATAATATTTCAGTCAGTACCAACTCTATATAGTACTAGGTATAATATTTCAGTCAGTACCAGCTCTATATAGTACTAGGTATAATATTTCAGTCAGTACCAGCTCTATATGGTACTAGGTATAATATTTCAGTCAGTACCAGCTCTATATGGTACTAGGTATAATATTTCAGTCAGTACTAACTCTATATAGTACTAGGTATATTATTTCAGTCAGTACCACCTCTATATAGTACTAGGTATAATATTTCAGTCAGTACCAGCTCTATATAGTACTAGGTATAATATTTCAGTCAGTACCACCTCTATATAGTACTAGGTATAATATTTCAGTCAGTACCAGCTCTATATGGTACTAGGTATAATATTTCAGTCAGTACCAGCTCTATATGGTACTAGGTATAATATTTCAGTCAGTACCACCTCTATATGGTACTAGGTATAATATTTCAGTCAGTACCAGCTCTATATAGTACTAGGTATAATATTTCAGTCAGTACCAGCTCTATATAGTACTAGGTATAATATTTCAGTCAGTACCAGCTCTATATAGTACTAGGTATAATATTTCAGTCAGTACCAACTCTATATAGTACTAGGTATAATATTTCAGTCAGTACCAACTCTATATAGTACTAGGTATAATATTTCAGTCAGTACCACCTCTATATAGTACTAGGTATAATATTTCAGTCAGTACCACCTCTATATAGTACTAGGTATAATATTTCAGTCAGTACCAGCTCTATATAGTACTAGGTATAATATTTCAGTCAGTACCACCTCTATATGGTACTAGGTATAATATTTCAGTCAGTACCAGCTCTATATAGTACTAGGTATAATATTTCAGTCAGTACCAGCTCTATATGGTACTAGGTATAATATTTCAGTCAGTACCACCTCTATATGGTACTAGGTATAATATTTCAGTCAGTACCAGCTCTATATAGTACTAGGTATAATATTTCAGTCAGTACCAGCTCTATATGGTACTAGGTATAATATTTCAGTCAGTACCAGCTCTATATGGTACTAGGTATAATATTTCAGTCAGTACCACCTCTATATAGTACTAGGTATAATATTTCAGTCAGTACCAGCTCTATATCAGGTACTATATAGGTAGGTATAATATTTCAGTCAGTACCACCTCTATATAGTACTAGGTATTTCAGTCAGGTATAGGTATAATATTTCAGTCAGTACCAGCTCTATATAGTACTAGGTATAATATTTTCAGTCAGTACCATTTCAGTCTCTATATGGTACTAGGTATAATATTTCAGTCAGTACCAACTCTATATGGTACTAGGTATAATATTTCAGTCAGTACCAGCTCTATATGGTACTAGGTATAATATTTCAGTCAGTACCAGCTCTATATAGTACTAGGTATAATATTTCAGTCAGTACCAACTCTATATAGTACTAGGTATAATATTTCAGTCAGTACCAGCTCTATATAGTACTAGGTATAATATTTCAGTCAGTACCAGCTCTATATAGTACTAGGTATAATATTTCAGTCAGTACCAGCTCTATATAGTACTAGGTATAATATTTCAGTCAGTACCAGCTCTATATGGTACTAGGTATAATATTTCAGTCAGTACCAGCTCTATATAGTACTAGGTATAATATTTCAGTCAGTACCAGCTCTATATAGTACTAGGTATAATATTTCAGTCAGTACCAGCTCTATATAGTACTAGGTATAATATTTCAGTCAGTACCAGCTCTATATAGTACTAGGTATAATATTTCAGTCAGTACCAACTCTATATGGTACTAGGTATAATATTTCAGTCAGTACCACCTCTATATGGTACTAGGTATAATATTTCAGTCAGTACCACCTCTATATAGTACTAGGTATAATATTTCAGTCAGTACCAGCTCTATATAGTACTAGGTATAATATTTCAGTCAGTACCAGCTCTATATAGTACTAGGTATAATATTTCAGTCAGTACCACCTCTATATAGTACTAGGTATAATATTTCAGTCAGTACCACTCTATATAGTACTAGGTATAATATTTCAGTCAGTACCACCTCTATATAGTACTAGGTATAATATTTCAGTCAGTACCAGCTCTATATAGTACTAGGTATAATATTTCAGTCAGTACCAGCTCTATATAGTACTAGGTATAATATTTCAGTCAGTACCAGCTCTATATAGTACTAGGTATAATATTTCAGTCAGTACCAGCTCTATATAGTACTAGGTATAATATTTCAGTCAGTACCACCTCTATATAGTACTAGGTATAATATTTCAGTCAGTACCAGCTCTATATAGTACTAGGTATAATATTTCAGTCAGTACCACCTCTATATGGTACTAGGTATAATATTTCAGTCAGTACCAGCTCTATATGGTACTAGGTATAATATTTCAGTCAGTACCAGCTCTATATAGTACTAGGTATAATATTTCAGTCAGTACCAGCTCTATATAGTACTAGGTATAATATTTCAGTCAGTACCACCTCTATATGGTACTAGGTATAATATTTCAGTCAGTACCAGCTCTATATAGTACTAGGTATAATATTTCAGTCAGTACCACCTCTATATAGTACTAGGTATAATATTTCAGTCAGTACCAGCTCTATATGGTACTAGGTATAATATTTCAGTCAGTACCAGCTCTATATAGTACTAGGTATAATATTTCAGTCAGTACCACCTCTATATAGTACTAGGTATAATATTTCAGTCAGTACCAGCTCTATATAGTACTAGGTATAATATTTCAGTCAGTACCAGCTCTATATAGTACTAGGTATAATATTTCAGTCAGTACCACCTCTATATAGTACTAGGTATAATATTTCAGTCAGTACCAGCTCTATATGGTACTAGGTATAATATTTCAGTCAGTACCAGCTCTATATAGTACTAGGTATAATATTTCAGTCAGTACCAGCTCTATATAGTACTAGGTATAATATTTCAGTCAGTACCAGCTCTATATGGTACTAGGTATAATATTTCAGTCAGTACCAGCTCTATATGGTACTAGGTATAATATTTCAGTCAGTACCAGCTCTATATGGTACTAGGTATAATATTTCAGTCAGTACCAGCTCTATATAGTACTAGGTATAATATTTCAGTCAGTACCAGCTCTATATAGTACTAGGTATAATATTTCAGTCAGTACCAGCTCTATATGGTACTAGGTATAATATTTCAGTCAGTACCAGCTCTATATAGTACTAGGTATAATATTTCAGTCAGTACCAGCTCTATATAGTACTAGGTATAATATTTCAGTCAGTACCAGCTCTATATGGTACTAGGTATAATATTTCAGTCAGTACCAGCTCTATATAGTACTAGGTATAATATTTCAGTCAGTACCAGCTCTATATAGTACTAGGTATAATATTTCAGTCAGTACCACCTCTATATAGTACTAGGTATAATATTTCAGTCAGTACTAACTCTATATAGTACTAGGTATAATATTTCAGTCAGTACCACCTCTATATAGTACTAGGTATAATATTTCAGTCAGTACCAGCTCTATATAGTACTAGGTATAATATTTCAGTCAGTACCAGCTCTATATAGTACTAGGTATAATATTTCAGTCAGTACCACCTCTATATAGTACTAGGTATAATATTTCAGTCAGTACCAGCTCTATATAGTACTAGGTATAATATTTCAGTCAGTACCAGCTCTATATAGTACTAGGTATAATATTTCAGTCAGTACCAACTCTATATAGTACTAGGTATAATATTTCAGTCAGTACCAGCTCTATATAGTACTAGGTATAATATTTCAGTCAGTACCAGCTCTATAGGTACTAGGTATAATATTTCAGTCAGTACCAGCTCTATATAGTACTAGGTATAATATTTCAGTCAGTACCAACTCTATATAGTACTAGGTATAATATTTCAGTCAGTACTAACTCTATATAGTACTAGGTATAATATTTCAGTCAGTACCAGCTCTATATAGTACTAGGTATAATATTTCAGTCAGTACCAGCTCTATATAGTACTAGGTATAATATTTCAGTCAGTACCAGCTCTATATAGTACTAGGTATAATATTTCAGTCAGTACCACCTCTATATAGTACTAGGTATAATATTTCAGTCAGTACCACCTCTATATAGTACTAGGTATAATATTTCAGTCAGTACCAGCTCTATATAGTACTAGGTATAATATTTCAGTCAGTACCACCTCTATATAGTACTAGGTATAATATTTCAGTCAGTACCAGCTCTATATGGTACTAGGTATAATATTTCAGTCAGTACCAGCTCTATATAGTACTAGGTATAATATTTCAGTCAGTACCACCTCTATATAGTACTAGGTATAATATTTCAGTCAGTACCAGCTCTATATGGTACTAGGTATAATATTTCAGTCAGTACCAGCTCTATATGGTACTAGGTATAATATTTCAGTCAGTACCAGCTCTATATAGTACTAGGTATAATATTTCAGTCAGTACCAGCTCTATATAGTACTAGGTATAATATTTCAGTCAGTACCAGCTCTATATGGTACTAGGTATAATATTTCAGTCAGTACCAGCTCTATATGGTACTAGGTATAATATTTCAGTCAGTACCAGCTCTATATAGTACTAGGTATAATATTTCAGTCAGTACCAGCTCTATATGGTACTAGGTATAATATTTCAGTCAGTACCAGCTCTATATGGTACTAGGTATAATATTTCAGTCAGTACCAACTCTATATAGTACTAGGTATAATATTTCAGTCAGTACCACCTCTATATAGTACTAGGTATAATATTTCAGTCAGTACCACCTCTATATAGTACTAGGTATAATATTTCAGTCAGTACCAGCTCTATATAGTACTAGGTATAATATTTCAGTCAGTACCAGCTCTATATAGTACTAGGTATAATATTTCAGTCAGTACCACCTCTATATAGTACTAGGTATAATATTTCAGTCAGTACCAGCTCTATATGGTACTAGGTATAATATTTCAGTCAGTACCACCTCTATATAGTACTAGGTATAATATTTCAGTCAGTACCAGCTCTATATAGTACTAGGTATAATATTTCAGTCAGTACCAGCTCTATATAGTACTAGGTATAATATTTCAGTCAGTACCAGCTCTATATAGTACTAGGTATAATATTTCAGTCAGTACCAGCTCTATATGGTACTAGGTATAATATTTCAGTCAGTACCAGCTCTATATAGTACTAGGTATAATATTTCAGTCAGTACCACCTCTATATGGTACTAGGTATAATATTTCAGTCAGTACCAGCTCTATATAGTACTAGGTATAATATTTCAGTCAGTACCAGCTCTATATGGTACTAGGTATAATATTTCAGTCAGTACCACCTCTATATAGTACTAGGTATAATATTTCAGTCAGTACCAGCTCTATATGGTACTAGGTATAATATTTCAGTCAGTACCACCTCTATAGTACAGGTATAATATTTCAGTCAGTACCCTCTATATAGTACTAGGTATAATATTTCAGTCAGTACCAGCTCTATATGGTACTATTTAGTCAGTACTAGGTATAATATTTCAGTCAGTACCAGCTCTATATGGTACTAGGTATAATATTTCAGTCAGTACCAGCTCTATATAGTACTAGGTATAATATTTCAGTCAGTACCAGCTCCAGTAGGTATATATATTTCAGTCAGTACCAGCTCTATATAGTACTAGGTATAATATTTCAGTCAGTACCAGCTCTATATAGTACTAGGTATAATATTTCAGTCAGTACCAGCTCTATATAGTACTAGGTATAATATTTCAGTCAGTACCAGCTCTATATAGTACTAGGTATAATATTTCAGTCAGTACCAGCTCTATATAGTACTAGGTATAATATTTCAGTCAGTACCAACTCTATATGGTACTAGGTATAATATTTCAGTCAGTACCAACTCTATATAGTACTAGGTATAATATTTCAGTCAGTACCAGCTCTATATAGTACTAGGTATAATATTTCAGTCAGTACCAGCTCTATATAGTACTAGGTATAATATTTCAGTCAGTACCACTCTATATGGTACTAGGTATAATATTTCAGTCAGTACCAGCTCTATATGGTACTAGGTATAATATTTCAGTCAGTACCAGCTCTATATAGTACTAGGTATAATATTTCAGTCAGTACCAGCTCTATATGGTACTAGGTATAATATTTCAGTCAGTACCAGCTCTATATGGTACTAGGTATAATATTTCAGTCAGTACCACCTCTCTATATAGTACTAGGTATAATATTTCAGTCAGTACCAGCTCTATATATGGTACTAGGTATAATATTTCAGTCAGTACCAGCTCTATATAGTACTAGGTATAATATTTCAGTCAGTACCACCTCTATATGGTACTAGGTATAATATTTCAGTCAGTACCAGCTCTATATAGTACTAGGTATAATATTTCAGTCAGTACCAGCTCTATATGGTACTAGGTATAATATTTCAGTCAGTACCAGCTCTATATAGTACTAGGTATAATATTTCAGTCAGTACCAGCTCTATATAGTACTAGGTATAATATTTCAGTCAGTACCAGCTCTATATAGTACTAGGTATAATATTTCAGTCAGTACCAACTCTATATGGTACTAGGTATAATATTTCAGTCAGTACCAGCTCTATATAGTACTAGGTATAATATTTCAGTCAGTACCAGCTCTATATAGTACTAGGTATAATATTTCAGTCAGTACCAGCTCTATATGGTACTAGGTATAATATTTCAGTCAGTACCAGCTCTATATAGTACTAGGTATAATATTTCAGTCAGTACCAGCTCTATATAGTACTAGGTATAATATTTCAGTCAGTACCAGCTCTATATAGTACTAGGTATAATATTTCAGTCAGTACCAGCTCTATATAGTACTAGGTATAATATTTCAGTCAGTACCAGCTCTATATAGTACTAGGTATAATATTTCAGTCAGTACCAGCTCTATATAGTACTAGGTATAATATTTCAGTCAGTACCAGCTCTATATAGTACTAGGTATAATATTTCAGTCAGTACCAGCTCTATATAGTACTAGGTATAATATTTCAGTCAGTACCAGCTCTATATAGTACTAGGTATAATATTTCAGTCAGTACCAGCTCTATATAGTACTAGGTATAATATTTCAGTCAGTACCAGCTCTATATAGTACTAGGTATAATATTTCAGTCAGTACCAGCTCTATATGGTACTAGGTATAATATTTCAGTCAGTACCAGCTCTATATAGTACTAGGTATAATATTTCAGTCAGTACCAGCTCTATATGGTACTAGGTATAATATTTCAGTCAGTACCAGCTCTATATAGTACTAGGTATAATATTTCAGTCAGTACCACCTCTATATATTTCAGTCAGGTACTAGGTATAATATTTCAGTCAGTACCAGCTCTATATAGTACTAGGTATAATATTTCAGTCAGTACCAGCTCTATATATGGTACTAGGTATAATATTTCAGTCAGTACCATATGCTACTAGGTATATATTTCAGTCAGTACTAGGTATAATAATATTTCAGTCAGTACCAGCTCTATATATGGTACTAGGTATAATATTTCAGTCAGTACCAGCTCTATATGGTACTAGGTATAATATTTCAGTCAGTACCAGTACCAACTCTATATAGTACTAGGTATAATATTTCAGTCAGTACCAGCTCTCTATATGGTACTAGGTATAATATTTCAGTCAGTACCAGCTCTATATGGTACTAGGTATAATATTTCAGTCAGTACCAGCTCTATATGGTACTAGGTATAATATTTCAGTCAGTACCACTCTATATAGTACTAGGTATAATATTTCAGTCAGTACCAGCTCTATATAGTACTAGGTATAATATTTCAGTCAGTACCAGCTCTATATAGTACTAGGTATAATATTTCAGTCAGTACCAGCTCTATATGGTACTAGGTATAATATTTCAGTCAGTACCAGCTCTATATGGTACTAGGTATAATATTTCAGTCAGTACCACCTCTATATGGTACTAGGTATAATATTTCAGTCAGTACCAGCTCTATATAGTACTAGGTATAATATTTCAGTCAGTACCAGCTCTATATGGTACTAGGTATAATATTTCAGTCAGTACCACCTCTATATGGTACTAGGTATAATATTTCAGTCAGTACCAGCTCTATATGGTACTAGGTATAATATTTCAGTCAGTACCACCTCTATATAGTACTAGGTATAATATTTCAGTCAGTACCACCTCTATATAGTACTAGGTATAATATTTCAGTCAGTACCAGCTCTATATAGTACTAGGTATAATATTTCAGTCAGTACCACCTCTATATAGTACTAGGTATAATATTTCAGTCAGTACCAGCTCTATATAGTACTAGGTATAATATTTCAGTCAGTACCAGCTCTATATAGTACTAGGTATAATATTTCAGTCAGTACCAGCTCTATATGGTACTAGGTATAATATTTCAGTCAGTACCAGCTCTATATGGTACTAGGTATAATATTTCAGTCAGTACCAGCTCTATATGGTACTAGGTATAATATTTCAGTCAGTACCACCTCTATATGGTACTAGGTATAATATTTCAGTCAGTACCAGCTCTATATGGTACTAGGTATAATATTTCAGTCAGTACCAGCTCTATATGGTACTAGGTATAATATTTCAGTCAGTACCAGCTCTATATAGTACTAGGTATAATATTTCAGTCAGTACCAGCTCTATATAGTACTAGGTATAATATTTCAGTCAGTACCAGCTCTATATAGTACTAGGTATAATATTTCAGTCAGTACCAGCTCTATATGGTACTAGGTATAATATTTCAGTCAGTACCAGCTCTATATGGTACTAGGTATAATATTTCAGTCAGTACCAGCTCTATATGGTACTAGGTATAATATTTCAGTCAGTACCAGCTCTATATATGGTACTAGGTATAATATTTCAGTCAGTACCAGCTCTATATGGTACTAGGTATAATATTTCAGTCAGTACCAGCTCTATATGGTACTAGGTATAATATTTCAGTCAGTACCAGCTCTATATGGTACTAGGTATAATATTTCAGTCAGTACCAGCTCTATATGGTACTAGGTATAATATTTCAGTCAGTACCAGCTCTATATAGTACTAGGTATAATATTTCAGTCAGTACCAGCTCTATATAGTACTAGGTATAATATTTCAGTCAGTACCAGCTCTATATAGTACTAGGTATAATATTTCAGTCAGTACCAGCTCTATATAGTACTAGGTATAATATTTCAGTCAGTACCAGCTCTATATGGTACTAGGTATAATATTTCAGTCAGTACCAGCTCTATATGGTACTAGGTATAATATTTCAGTCAGTACCAGCTCTATATGGTACTAGGTATAATATTTCAGTCAGTACCAGCTCTATATAGTACTAGGTATAATATTTCAGTCAGTACCACCTCTATATAGTACTAGGTATAATATTTCAGTCAGTACCAGCTCTATATAGTACTAGGTATAATATTTCAGTCAGTACCAGCTCTATATAGTACTAGGTATAATATTTCAGTCAGTACCAGCTCTATATAGTACTAGGTATAATATTTCAGTCAGTACCACCTCTATATAGTACTAGGTATAATATTTCAGTCAGTACCAGCTCTATATAGTACTAGGTATAATATTTCAGTCAGTACCAGCTCTATATAGTACTAGGTATAATATTTCAGTCAGTACCAGCTCTATATGGTACTAGGTATAATATTTCAGTCAGTACCAGCTCTATATGGTACTAGGTATAATATTTCAGTCAGTACCAGCTCTATATAGTACTAGGTATAATATTTCAGTCAGTACCACCTCTATATGGTACTAGGTATAATATTTCAGTCAGTACCAGCTCTATATAGTACTAGGTATAATATTTCAGTCAGTACCACCTCTATATGGTACTAGGTATAATATTTCAGTCAGTACCAGCTCTATATGGTACTAGGTATAATATTTCAGTCAGTACTCAGTACTAGGTATAATATTTCAGTCAGTACCAGCTCTATATAGTACTAGGTATAATATTTCAGTCAGTATAGTACAGGTATAATATTTCCACCTCTATATAGTACTAGGTATAATATTTCAGTCAGTACCAGCTCTATATAGTACTAGGTATAATATTTCAGTCAGTACCAGCTCTATATGGTACTAGGTATAATATTTCAGTCAGTACCACCTCTATATGGTACTAGGTATAATATTTCAGTCAGTACCAGCTCTATATAGTACTAGGTATAATATTTCAGTCAGTACCAGCTCTATATGGTACTAGGTATAATATTTCAGTCAGTACCACCTCTATATAGTACTAGGTATAATATTTCAGTCAGTACCAGCTCTATATGGTACTAGGTATAATATTTCAGTCAGTACCAGCTCTATATGGTACTAGGTATAATATTTCAGTCAGTACCAGCTCTATATAGTACTAGGTATAATATTTCAGTCAGTACCAGCTCTATATAGTACTAGGTATAATATTTCAGTCAGTACCAGCTCTATATAGTACTAGGTATAATATTTCAGTCAGTACCAGCTCTATATAGTACTAGGTATAATATTTCAGTCAGTACCAGCTCAGTACTAGGTATAATATTTCAGTCAGTACCAGCTCTATATAGTACTAGGTATAATATTTCAGTCAGTACCAGCTCTATATAGTACTAGGTATAATATTTCAGTCAGTACCAGCTCTATATAGTACTAGGTATAATATTTCAGTCAGTACCAGCTCTATATAGTACTAGGTATAATATTTCAGTCAGTACCAGCTCTATATAGTACTAGGTATAATATTTCAGTCAGTACCAGCTCTATATGGTACTAGGTATAATATTTCAGTCAGTACCAGCTCTATATGGTACTAGGTATAATATTTCAGTCAGTACCAGCTCTATATGGTACTAGGTATAATATTTCAGTCAGTACCACCTCTATATGGTACTAGGTATAATATTTCAGTCAGTACCACCTCTATATGGTACTAGGTATAATATTTCAGTCAGTACCAGCTCTATATGGTACTAGGTATAATATTTCAGTCAGTACCAGCTCTATATAGTACTAGGTATAATATTTCAGTCAGTACCAGCTCTATATAGTACTAGGTATAATATTTCAGTCAGTACCAGCTCTCTATATAGTACTAGGTATAATATTTCAGTCAGTACCACCTCTATATGGTACTAGGTATAATATTTCAGTCAGTACCAGCTCTATATACCAGGTACTAGGTATAATATTTCAGTCAGTACCAGCTCTATATGGTACTAGGTATAATATTTCAGTCAGTACCACCTCTATATGGTACTAGGTATAATATTTCAGTCAGTACCAGCTCTATATGGTACTAGGTATAATATTTCAGTCAGTACCAGCTCTATATGGTACTAGGTATAATATTTCAGTCAGTACCACCTCTATATGGTACTAGGTATAATATTTCAGTCAGTACCACCTCTAGTATATACCAGGTACTAGGTATAATATTTCAGTCAGTACCACTCTCTATATGGTACTAGGTATAATATTTCAGTCAGTACCAGCTCTATATGGTACTAGGTATATATTTAGTCAGTACCACCTCAGTCAGGTATAATACCAGGTACCACCTCTATATGGTACTAGGTATAATATTTCAGTCAGTACCACCTCTATATGGTACTAGGTATAATATTTCAGTCAGTACCAGCTCTATATAGTACTAGGTATAATATTTCAGTCAGTACCAGCTCTATATGGTACTAGGTATAATATTTCAGTCAGTACCAGCTCTATATGGTACTAGGTATAATATTTCAGTCAGTACCAGCTCTATATAGTACTAGGTATAATATTTCAGTCAGTACCAGCTCTATATAGTACTAGGTATAATATTTCAGTCAGTACCAGCTCTATATAGTACTAGGTATAATATTTCAGTCAGTCAGTACTAGGTATAATATTTCAGTCAGTACCAGCTCTATATATGGTACTAGGTATAATATTTCAGTCAGTACCAGCTCTATATGGTACTAGGTATAATATTTCAGTCAGTACCAGCTCTATATAGTACTAGGTATAATATTTCAGTCAGTACCAGCTCTATATAGTACTAGGTATAATATTTCAGTCAGTACCACCTCTATATAGTACTAGGTATAATATTTCAGTCAGTACCAGCTCTATATGGTACTAGGTATAATATTTCAGTCAGTACCAGCTCTATATGGTACTAGGTATAATATTTCAGTCAGTACCACCTCTATATGGTACTAGGTATAATATTTCAGTCAGTACCAGCTCTATATGGTACTAGGTATAATATTTCAGTCAGTACCAGCTCTATATGGTACTAGGTATAATATTTCAGTCAGTACCAGCTCTATATAGTACTAGGTATAATATTTCAGTCAGTACCAGCTCTATATGGTACTAGGTATAATATTTCAGTCAGTACCACCTCTATATAGTACTAGGTATAATATTTCAGTCAGTACCAGCTCTATATAGTACTAGGTATAATATTTCAGTCAGTACCAGCTCTAGGTACTAGGTATAATATTTCAGTCAGTACCAGCTCTATATAGTACTAGGTATAATATTTCAGTCAGTACCAGCTCTATATAGTACTAGGTATAATATTTCAGTCAGTACCAGCTCTATATGGTACTAGGTATAATATTTCAGTCAGTACCAGCTCTATATAGTACTAGGTATAATATTTCAGTCAGTACCAGCTCTATATAGTACTAGGTATAATATTTCAGTCAGTACCAGCTCTATATATGGTACTAGGTATAATATTTCAGTCAGTACCAACTCTATATAGTACTAGGTATAATATTTCAGTCAGTACCAGCTCTATATAGTACTAGGTATAATATTTCAGTCAGTACCAGCTCTATATAGTACTAGGTATAATATTTCAGTCAGTACCACCTCTATATGGTACTAGGTATAATATTTCAGTCAGTACCACCTCTATATAGTACTAGGTATAATATTTCAGTCAGTACCAGCTCTATATGGTACTAGGTATAATATTTCAGTCAGTACCAGCTCTATATGGTACTAGGTATAATATTTCAGTCAGTACCAGCTCTATATGGTACTAGGTATAATATTTCAGTCAGTACCAGCTCTATATGGTACTAGGTATAATATTTCAGTCAGTACCAGCTCTATATAGTACTAGGTATAATATTTCAGTCAGTACCACCTCTATATAGTACTAGGTATAATATTTCAGTCAGTACCACCTCTATATAGTACTAGGTATAATATTTCAGTCAGTACCACCTCTATATAGTACTAGGTATAATATTTCAGTCAGTACCAGCTCTATATAGTACTAGGTATAATATTTCAGTCAGTACCAGCTCTATATGGTACTAGGTATAATATTTCAGTCAGTCTACTAGGTATAATATTTCAGTCAGTCTATATGGTACTAGGTATAATATTTCAGTCAGTACCAGCTCTATATGGTACTAGGTATATATCTATCATGGTACTAGGTATAATATTTCAGTCAGTACCAGCTCTCTATATTTATGGTACTAGGTATAATATTTCAGTCAGTACCACCTCTATATGGTACTAGGTATAATATTTCAGTCAGTACCAGCTCTATATGGTACTAGGTATAATATTTCAGTCAGTACCAGCTCTATATGGTACTAGGTATAATATTTCAGTCAGTACCAGCTCTATATAGTACTAGGTATAATATTTCAGTCAGTACCAGCTCTATATGGTACTAGGTATAATATTTCAGTCAGTACCAGCTCTATATATGGTACTAGGTATAATATTTCAGTCAGTACCAGCTCTATATGGTACTAGGTATAATATTTCAGTCAGTACCAGCTCTATATGGTACTAGGTATAATATTTCAGTCAGTACCAGCTCTATATGGTACTAGGTATAATATTTCAGTCAGTACCAGCTCTATATGGTACTAGGTATAATATTTCAGTCAGTACCAGCTCTATATGGTACTAGGTATAATATTTCAGTCAGTACCAGCTCTATATAGGTACTGGGTATAATATTTCAGTCAGTACCACCTCTATATAGTACTAGGTATAATATTTCAGTCAGTACCAGCTCTATATATGGTACTAGGTATAATATTTCAGTCAGTACCACCTCTATATGGTACTAGGTATAATATTTCAGTCAGTACCAGCTCTATATGGTACTAGGTATAATATTTCAGTCAGTACCAGCTCTATATCAGGTACTAGGTATAATATTTCAGTCAGTACCAGCTCTATATGGTACTAGGTATAATATTTCAGTCAGTACCAGCTCTATATGGTACTAGGTATAATATTTCAGTCAGTACCACCTCTATATGGTACTAGGTATAATATTTCAGTCAGTACCAGCTCTATATAGGTACTAGGTATAATATTTCAGTCAGTACCACCTCTATATGGTACTAGGTATAATATTTCAGTCAGTACCTCAGTACTAGGTATATATTTCAGTCAGTACCACTCTATAGGTACTGGGTATATTTCAGTCAGTACCAGCTCTATATGGTACTAGGTATAATATTTCAGTCAGTACCACCTCTAGTACCTCTATGGTACTAGGTATAATATTTCAGTCAGTACCAGCTCTATAGCTCTATATAGGTACTGGTATAATATTTCAGTCAGTACCACACTCTCTATATAGTACTAGGTATAATATTTCAGTCAGTACCTATATGGCTCAGTATAGCTCTATGGTACTTAGGTATAATATTTCAGTCAGTACCAGCTCTATATGGTACTAGGTATAATATTTCAGTCAGTACCAGCTCTATATGGTACTAGGTATAATATTTCAGTCAGTACCAGCTCTATATACTAGGTATAATATTTCAGGTACTAACTCTATATAGGTACTAGGTATAATATTTCAGTCAGTACCACTCTATATCAGTCAGTCTATAGGTACTATATCAGTCAGTACCACCTCTATATAGTACTAGGTATAATATTTCAGTCAGTACCAGCTCTATATGGTACTAGGTATAATATTTCAGTCAGTACCAGCTCTCTATAGTACTAGGTATAATATTTCAGTCAGTACCACCTCTATATAGGTACTGGGTATAATATTTCAGTCAGTACCACCTCTATATAGGTACTGGGTATAATATTTCAGTCAGTACCAGTACCACCTCTCTATATGGTACTGGGTATAATATTTCAGTCAGTACCACCTCTATATGGTACTAGGTATAATATTTCAGTCAGTACCAACTCTATATAGTACTAGGTATAATATTTCAGTCAGTACCAGCTCTATATAGTACTAGGTATAATATTTCAGTCAGTACCAGCTCTCTATATGGTACTAGGGTATAATATTTCAGTCAGTACCACCTCTATATGAGTACTAGGTATAATATTTCAGTCAGTACCAGCTCTATATAGTACTAGGTATAATATTTCAGTCAGTACCAGCTCTATATAGTACTAGGTATAATATTTCAGTCAGTACCAGCTCTATATAGTACTAGGTATAATATTTCAGTCAGTACCAGCTCTATATAGTACTAGGTATAATATTTCAGTCAGTACCAGCTCTATATAGTACTAGGTATATAATATTTCAGTCAGTACCACTCTATATGGTACTAGGTATAATATTTCAGTCAGTACCACCTCTATATGGTACTAGGTATAATATTTCAGGTCAGTACCA
>NC_134827.1:403500-455156 GCF_004210375.1 Tachypleus tridentatus | reverse complement strand
AAAATTAGAGACGGCTAACTACAGACAGATATCGTGTAGCTTTGCGCGAATTTAAAAACACAACAAAACAAACTATTGACTTAGCAAAGCTGCTCTGAAGACATTTTAAATATACATATTGGACCGAAATATCATACAAACAACCTAATAAGAGTTAATCAGCGACGAATATTTTCATTGTTTATTTTGTTCTAGTCGTTGTTACGGTAGCTGCCTTACCATAAATCATCACAGTCAGTTTTCTTACTAAAAGAGAGCTAAGATAAACAATATAATTCAGATGATAAGCCGTTAATGTACGCATGAACAATGTGAACAGTTCAAAAAACAGTAAAATGCTATAATAAAGAGCATGATATGTAATGTGAAAAAAACAACACTTACTATACTGAATGTACTAAGCATGTAGAGTCTCTATTGACTAATGTGTAATATATCTCGAGTGTTTTAGAACTAAACTATTGTATTTTTGCATCTGTACCTGTACATAGTCAATGTTCCGCTGTATCAAGAATTTATGCTAGCAAAGAGCAACGTTGTCAGTTCTAATGTAATTTATTTGTGTATAAACTTTGGATCACGCAAAGACATTCCCGTACCATTGAATGCTACTAAAGAAACGAGTCCAGAGCCGATAATAAAGTCTGGTTAATATGTTGCCAAAGGAAAAAAAAAATGTACAAGGAGAGAATACTTTAACAGAGGAATTTATATTGTAAATCGAAAACGGGACGGGGAAATTGAATATAATTTATATTATAATTAAATTCATTGGATGTAGAAAATATGAAGAAAGAAACAAACAATATCAGAGTTATACTGTGAAATATAATAAGCGAACCATTGTATTCTTTGTCTATTCTCAAACTAAGAATTTACAAAGTTTAACAACTGTTTCAGATTCTTTAGAAAGACCAACTTCTCTCACATTTCATTGTACAAGGGGTTTTTACCAAATTAAAACCAAAACATTCTACTGAAACACCATGAACTTACATTTGCTTACTGTTTTGTATAGCAATAAAAAGGTTTCTAATCGTCTCCGAAATTTCGTTTTGAAACAATCGTAGCATATGTGTGTAAAAAGACTTGGAGATACACTGGCTATCTGTTATGTCCATCTAGAGAAACCGAGCCCCTAATTTTAGCGTTGTAAATCTGTAGATTTACTGCTGTCCCAGCGGGAGACAAGTTGACATAAAGTAACAGTGGAAAGGCATTTATTAAATACTCATTTTGACTTTGTTTAGCGTTACATGGGTAGTGTAACGTTATCAAAAATTGATAGCTTTTGGGAAGAGTATATTACAACCCTTACCGACGCAAAATATTCATAAATTCAGATAATAAAGATATGGTCATTTCAGGGATTTAAAACTTTTAAGACAAAAAATATCCTTTGTGCTTAATGCTAGTGAAAGAAAAAAGAATTTATATGAACATGGGACTATGCCATTCACAAAGAGGCCTGTAACAAGTCGCTCCCTTGCCATTGTTAACAAAGTTCAATGTCTTATAAGAATCTCTGAACATCAAGGTCAATCGTAAAAGCAAGTAATGTATCAATACAACAGTATAAAACGTAATCATGAAAAATATTCATCTACATAACGAGGCCGAGAGGCTTTCAGCTATCCACACCTTCAATCTGGAGAAGCAAGATTCATGTTATTGTATGGTTTCTCTGCGAAAGGAATGTTGAAAAGTGGTAGAAACTATTCTTTTCGTACACAAGAGCATTATAGAAGACTTAATGATGAAGCTCTCTTCAATGAAAACTAAGCTACAAGGCTATTATTAATATGCACGGTCGTCAGGTAGATCATGCTCGGACTCAGCGACACTAATTGTATCAAATACGTTTTCATATAACATATTCAATTTCAGATTCACAAAACGTGTTACAATGAAATGGTTCTTTACTTATACGTACTATTTTCAATCTTTACAAAAAACTCAAAGTGTATTAATGGAAAAACTTTACAGAATACAAGAAAACTTTAAGTTTAGCACATACTTGGTCGTTTTCTATGGGCTTTTTTTCTGTTTTAAAGTTTATTTCTCACCTTATATTTAATTGAAAATTTAGTTTTAAAAAATACAGTGTCTTTCTGTAACTTTTTACAAAACTAGTTTGTATATTAGTTAAGTGTAATTTAAATCCGTACAAAACGCACCCTTAATCAAGTTTTTAACTTGTGAATTAAATATAGTTTGTTTTCTTAATTTTTATCATTCTATGTATTCAACAAATTAAGTTCTTTTGGCTTAAATAAATTAAAGGACTTTCTTTTAAATGTGGAAGCTGGTACTTTTAACAACGAGTTAAAATGAAGTTTGAAATTAATGTATTTTTTATAATTGCATTTTAAGAATAATGTCTACCTTCTAGGAAACTTTCATGTTATTAAAACCCGGTTTAAAAGATATGTACCTTCATTTAAATAATATTTTTTCATATTTATTAGACAACTTCTGAGAATGTATGGGTAAAAGTAAAAAATAATATGTAACTATAAGTCAACCACGCTATACACATGCTATAATCAGTGCCGACGAGACCTTTCGCAAAATACAAAGGTTCACCGGGTAGGCTAGGATATAACCAGTTGTTATTTATAAAAAGCGTCTCAGCCATAGCTATGTCTTTTGTATCCTATTTTGATCTTTATTTCATATGTGACTTATATATAAAAATCGGGTTTCGATATCTGTGGTGGGCTTAACACAGATATCTCATTGTTTAGATTTGTGCTTAATAATAAATATGTAATTAGGATAACGTTTAATAATATATTATTATGTATTTCTTTTAACACCAATTATTTATTATTATTATTATTAATATTTATTAGAGTTTGATCGTCACTCAAAAGAACTATCAAATAAACTAGCTAAAATCGAAAATAATATTTGTCCAGTTTAACTATAATTAAATAAACTAATGCTCAACTTAGTCTCAAAGGAATGGTTTCAAATACTTTACATTATAATAGAATTATAACTTCTTTAACAAATCAGAAAAAAGTGGTTATGTATAATTGGAGTACAATGAAACAATATTCTTGATTACATAACTTTATACGGTTTTACTTTATCACATTTTCTTATTATGATGCATAGCGAATCACGAATTTATATAAAATATGCAAAAGTTAGATAATTTCTCTGTCCACGTTCAACATTACTAATCATTATACTTTTATACACGATTGAATAATTTAACAGCAAAGATATGAAATTTATTATAAAAAGACAGTGTTTTTATATCATCTTTATTTTTTTCTTGACTGTTAATGAGATTTCATTTTATGAAATGATTTAAATAAATATAAGAAGGTTCTTAACTAAAACATTATTCTTATTAAAATACTGTGAATAGCATTACTACAGTATGAAAGAATGTGGGTTACCGAAAGTTGAAATACGAACAAAAAAGGAACTAAATAATAGTCTTAATAATAATAATATGATATAATATCATACATTCGTGTTACTAGTAAATGGTGTGCTCGCCAAGTAAGGCGTTCTACAACAGTTAAGTCTTGTTAACTTATGCGAACAACTCTCTGCAAATTTATTAAAACTGTCGTAAGAAAATAGTGAATGAATATCTATGTAAGTACTTGGTATTTTCAAATAGAACATCATCCCATGTGAAAACGGGTTAAAGACCCAATTAAAGATCACATGGTTCAAACACAACTTGTATTGAGAGAAAAGGGAGGACGACATTTCATCAGCCCTGGTCGTGTGCACGGCTCCTCTTAACGAATATTGTAATTGATCGTTAATTGTGAAATGCGCTCATAGCCGAAAGTGTAGAGTAGCTTTTCACGGGCTCGAATCTTGGGCTTTCTGATCCACAGCTTGACACGATAACTGTTAGATAATACCTGGTTATCTCTGTTAGAAAAGCTCTAAAACAAAGCGCTTTAGCAAAATTGACACTATGTGCTGAAATATTAAATGTAGGATAGAAAATAAAACTTTATAAAGTTCATATTCCTAGTTTAAATTTTCATATTTAATAACCAAACACTAAGACACTAAAGACACCTTTAGTGTTACTTCACTTCTGTCATTTATCAGGTAAAATTATGTTTATCGTAAAACTATTTTTCTTGTTGATATATATTGTTCATATATTTTACTTGAATAAGTAGCTTATGTTATTAATGACACGAAGAGTCTATGTATATGATATAAATGTTCTATTTCTCTACATTTTAATAAGTAATTGCTCTGTTGGACCAACAAAGAAAGAGCAAAATAGAAAGACAGGCAATCTGTTTTAAAATTATTAAAAGAGCAGTTGCAACATTGCTAAGTGCAAAGACTTTACTAAGCCTTATAAATGAGGTAAAAATATATCAAGAATTTACCATCTTTGCAACTTTCTTAACCATTTGAAAGCTTTTGTTGTAAATTAAAAGATGAGCTGTTATTTTGTTAGAGAATCACTGGTAATCACTTCGGTATGTTTCCATTTTCATGGATTTTATGTGTCGAAACACTAAAACTTAATGCTATTTATATATCCTCTATGATAGGTTGTATGCGTTGAAACACTAAACTTTGACGCTATGCAACAAGTAAACTTACAGAAAGGGTTATCTGTGCTGTGCTCATCATTAGTATCGAAACCCGACTTTTGAGCGTTAAAAGCCTTCAGACTTGCCGGGGTGGGATAAGATGTAAAAAATAAATATTTAGCAATCTTACAAATATATACAAAACATATCTCGGAATAAAGTGTTGATCATTGATTAATAATGATAGGTAAATTGAAAACGTAAATGCATTTTTCTAATAAAGCTTAATATTTTGGCATTTGCTGAAACATATGTAAATCTCTTAGTATTAACCCAATCAGATCAGTTTTACTAGAGTCGGTAACTTTATATGAGAGTGAAAATTTATTATATATGCCTAAGTGGAAAGACAAATTAAATGCATTAATAATGCTTGTGCCTGATTTCAAATACGCTCTTTACAGACAACAAAATAAATATATAACTTGTTTGAAAGCTGCTCGCCAAAATTAGCGAGGCCAACTCAGTTAAAATCACTATGAACATCTACAACAAAACGAACAACTGGTCGTATTTTTGAAGAGGATATATTCATAGTACTACTATTGTACCATCACTTAAATCTTTGTGATGTTAGTATTTTTCTCATTTATGATAATCCTCGTGCTAACAATAGTAAAAAGCCATATGCACGCCCTCTTTTATATTTCATCTATGAAACAATAGATTTTGTTAAATTGTGCGCAAGTGTGCCTTGTTTTGTACTTGTAGTATGCGACAGCAAGATTTATAATGTCACAACGATAGATTGGGTGATAAGTCTCCGAAACTCTTTACGAAAATACAAAACTGCACAATTAATTATTCATTATTATTACTCTAGAGGGAGTAGCGAATTAAAGAATAGATTGGGCCTTTTTATCATGCACGAATTATTTTTCTTCTTCCCTGAAACTACATTTGTCGGCAAAAGAAACAAAAAATTTAAAGGTTTAGACCCTGTTAAGTCATTTTTTTAAATTAAGAAAACTAGAAAAATATAAACAAAAGTTGCAAAATAATATTCATTTTGAAAGAGTTTCTGAGATTAGCTTTAAGCATTGATTTATTATCTTACTATTCCTCACCACGTTGGTTGTACATGTACATATGTATAAGTTTTGTGCATACCAAAAGGTACATGTTTGATTGGAAGTGTTCTGTTTAACCTCAACTTTGAGTTAAACCAGTATGCTGCTTCAAAACGTTTGTTGGAAACGTACGATCTCATTGGCTGTCTAATGAAATACCAGCAATGAAATTTATTCAGACGAAAGCAAAATTCTTTATATCTTTCGTTAACTTTAGGTATTAAAACGGAAAGATGTAGAGAACAGCGAGAAATATGGTTAATACCTAATAGCAGGCAAGTAGGTATCTGTTTAAAGAACTGTTTTTGTTTCATTTTAGTTTAGTCCATATTACTCTGGTCTATAACACTATTTACAAACAGTAAACGATGGATTTGTTTAAATTCAATCCAGTATGTGCACTCGATTGATTACGTCATGATCAACATTAAGGCGACACTTGGATTAGTTCTTGTTGTAGGAACATCGTTCAAAAAGTCGACAATAAAGCGCAACACATTTGTCAAAAACGATCACGATTTTATAAAGTAGGCTTAAGAACATAGAAACATTATAGTTTGAAAACTTTCTCTTCTGGCTCATTGATAAGCTTGAGCATTTATAACGCTAAAAATTAGGGATCGTCCCCGCAACAGGCCATTGTGTAGCTTCGTGCTTATAATGAAAAACAACAACACATGAACAATTAGCAATTTCCATTGCAAAACTGGCAGACATTTCTATCTCTTTATCGTGCTGTCCATTCACTAACTAGTACATATAAATGCTTACAGATAATGTTTCACAAACATTAGTAATAAGAAAAAAGAGAAATTAGAAGACTGACAGAAAATGAACGGATAATAAAACTATAAACATTAACAAAAGTAATGATTGAACACTGACTATAATAGTTGACAATTATCTGTTAAGACTTACTTATTAACGTATGAACGCTGGCCATAATATTCTGATATTTATCAATTACGACTCATTATTGTATGAACACTATGTATAATATTTCACAGTTATTAGTTAAGACTTATTTATTTAAAAATGCTGACTATAATATTTGATATTTATCAGTTAAGACTCACTTATTAATGTCTAAAAAAATACTATTCTGAAAGATTAATATATGACTTTCAGACTATGACACATACTAAATTATTTATGAACTATGGCTCACTGATTAATATTTTAATACCACTAATGCATCTGATTCTCATAAACCATGACTAAACGATTATTGTTTGGATACTGAAGTTGATATCTAGTAAGTCAGAGTTAATAATGAACGATTTTAATGTGTTGTTATTTCTACACTACTTTTGATACTTACCGATCAAGACCAACTGCCATTAGTGTGTATACACTGACGATCACTGAACAAAGTTGTATGAACAAAACTATAGGACAAAAAGTGGGATCGAAAATCCACCGACCTAACATAAAATCTGTGTAAGTGAACGGAATAGAGAACGTTGCCATAGTAATATCTGAAACGGCTAGGTTAATCAAAACACGCGAAGGTCTCGAGAAGACCTTTTTCCAAAGGCCAACACCCCAACAACCACGACATTTCCTCCCAGTGCCAAAAGAGTAGTCAATGAATATACAGTGATAAGAAAGGCTTGCATCTCAAAGCCAAGGGCTTCCAGGGCTGGGAAGTCGTCAAGATTGGTGAGGTTAGTTTTGTTTAGGAAATATGAAGGATCCATTAGTAAATGTATTACACTTGTTTTTTAGCGACTACCTTAAGGTTTTTAGACAAAAAACGAAATTTTGGATAAATGAATGAATAGAACATATAATAAGTTTAAAACTACATTATTCTTTATGAAGTAGATAGGATAAACTCGTGTCTTGTCTCCTCATCGGTCACTCTCCTCTCGCTATATATTCAATATTCAACGATAAACCAAATCCGGCTTCTATTTTGCGCAAGCGCAATAATTAGACCATCCTATTGGTTGCATAGCAGTTACGTGTGTAAAATACCCGCAAAGTAAGCACAGTGTTATCACATCAGTAAGTAGAATCAATTGTTACTTTGTGTGTGTGTGTGTGTGTGTGAAGCTTATTAAACAAATTTACATACAAGTTTCCTTTATTAATATCGTTATGGCTTTTGTAATCTGAATAACTAATCCTCTTTCTAACTTTTTTTGGAACGTTTTTTGCACACATGCGGAGAATATTATTCTCTTCCACAAAAGAAGGTCTGGAGAAAGCCCAGAGTAGCTATTATTACAATTACGTTAAAATTTATTTTAAAGCACGAAAAGAAAATTTATATTTAAATTAGAAGCATATAAGCAAAGGCCCATAATAAATGTATACATTTATGCTGTAAATACTTAAATATAATTAAAATCTGGATACTTATGGGATAACCGAAATTAAAAGTAACATTGGCATTTAACGCGTAATCGTTCTCCTTATAATTTTACAATCAAAATAAGTGAATGAAAGAGAACAAACTATTTCAGTAAAAAATAAATTACAAGAGAAACGTCCGAGAAGCGAAGCATTCATTTACTCTGTTTTTAGTTCCCACTTGAAAAAACAAACCTGAGAACATTTTGAAAGAATAAACATATAAAATAATGTTCTAATAATTATACAGAAATATTGCTTATTTTCAGCCTCGGCATGGCGACCCGTAGAATGACTCTGAGTTTGTTTTTTGAAGTACACACTTTTAGCTCATAGCTCTATCTTTCGACCGATTTGTAATCTAATTACTGTCACGGCTACTGAGGATTACCTTTTGGTGTTTATGTAACATATTTTGCTTCAGAGTTTTAACGCAACATTACAAGAAGGATTACTGCATTGCTAGTTCTTATTTTAAGTTGGAAGGCTACAGTTTGAGTAACATTTCATGTAGATCTAATAACGTTTAGAGTTAACTCTGATTAGCAAGTAAATACACCCTGTAGAACACTCATATAATTCTTGTTTTAATACTAAAAATTGAAGGTATAAACATGATTAAAGTTCAAATCAGCTTGTTCGTTCACAACCTGAAAATCTTTGGTGTTTTGTCACAAATATTAATGCTCTAATCTTTATTTGGATTTTAGTTTGTCAATGGAATCTTGTTTTACCTATTAATGTGTGGTTATAAGTTTTGTTGTTTTACATGTGCAATCCTGTAATTAATATTCACTTTCAGTCAGAGCAAGCTACCTAATTAGCATAAACCTAAAAATCAACTCGTTTACGAGTATAGTTAATTCAACGTACCTCAATTTCTTACTTATAAAAATTAAGATGCGTTGTTTAATCAGTTGCGTAAAAACTGTGTTAACAATATTTTCGTTTATGAATCTCACGCGCATTCCCGACGGCTTAAAATATTTACGTTAGTCCTAAATCTATAAAAAGAAGTAACAATATACAACAAACTTTATAGTTTTTCACATTAAAGTTCTTATAATAATAACATCATAATAAAACATGAACATTTGTAAGTTAGATATATTAAACCAGTTGTAGCCAATGTTGTTAATAAAAGTATCATCAAAGAAAGAATATAGTATACCTCGTTTACACTATAGCAGACAATAAAGAAACTGACTACATCGTAGTAACACGAGTTTTGAGACAAGCCACGTCGCTACTGCCTGTCTCGACACGTTCGTTCATGTAATATCTGTCGACTATGCACTTGACAAATAGTTATACAACGTAATTTTCATTGCAGAAAGTCCTACTATAACACATTACTCTCCTCTGCATATTTTCAATAATCCACTTAGTGTACAAGGATGATGGTTCCAAGCACATGTTTTAATTGTCTAATTGCACAGAAAACCATAGGCGCTACGTCTAATAGCTTGACCGGTGTGTCTAGCTGGTCGGTTGAACGGATAAGTCATGGAACTAACTTATGTAAATATGACTTTTCCAAATTGATATACTTTTTTTATTATGATAAGTACTGTTGTTTGTGAAACATTCATGGCCTTTGACCTTGACCATTGTGTAATGATAATCATAATTTGTTTATAATAATTGACCATTGTGTAATGATAATCATAATTTGTTTATAATAATTGACCATTGTGTAATGATAATCATAATTTGTTTATAATAATACAAATGATCAGTTTTGAAATAATCGACATAATAAGCTCAGAACCAGTTAAGGATGTATTACTTACATTGCAGGTAGAGGAAAAACATTTTGCTGACGAAGGTGTAAATTACACCTTTTGCTAATAATATAGGCTGGCGAATTTGAACTTCATAAAAGTTGCTTTTGTTTTAATAACGGATTTTCTATAACTCAGCCACGTAGCTTTCGAAAATAATATTTTTTTCTGTCACGTGAGGATTTTTTTTACATAATCGAGAAGATATAAAAACTCTCACTTAGATCAAATTATTGTTTCATTTACCACAATGAATATTTTTGTATTGTTGTGTTTGTTGTGTTTAGCTTCTAGAACGATTGATGAAACTCACGTCACGATTGGTCCAGAGAAATCTATAGCCAGTGGTTGTGAACATTTTAAGCATAACAAAATATGACTCTATTTCAATGAAAATTACTCATTTATGTAAAAATTACATATGACGTTTCGCAAAAAAAATGTGTATTGATAGAGTAAAATGGATATTATTTTTGGATATAGTGCAGATGAATTATTGTAAAACATGTAAATATTTCAAGACAGGCTTGTGTAATTGAACTAACCTATATTCTATTTCTTAAAGTTAATGAGCTTTTTCATGTAAGATAATATTTTTATCAGATTATGTATAGTCCTCCAAAATCTCATTTGGAGAACAAATAACTTAAGTGAAGTAAAATATCTCTTTTGATACCATATCTTATATAGGTGGGCTTGCAACAATCTGGGTGTTAGTCGGAATACAGAGCGGTCAATTTTGTAATTGCTTTTGGGTGGTTTGTGAAACCTTTCTTTGCGCCTGTGTTACCTAATTGTCTTGAAAATAGTTTTACAAGCCAGTCACTCAGTCTAGTTACAGTCTTTATTCATTCCAGTCACATTGAACAAAGTCTATCGTGTTCGCGCATTTATCGTTGCGTCCTGTCTCTGTAGAGCAGTGAGTAAATTGTATGTAAATCAGACAAAAAACAATAAAACATTTAGTTAGATATATGTGCATTTTTTCTCCCATAAACTACGGAGAGTGTGTTACTTTCTGATGCAAGTCAGAACTGTTCTAACACTGCTTATTAATTAAACCCTTTTTAATTTTTAGTTACTACCCAACTAATTTGTCCTTTCTCATCTCCCTAAACAAAAATACCTTATTAGCTAGAACCTTCCAGTCCAATAAAAAAAGCAACAACTTTATAAAGTATGACAAACAATTATTTTATTTTGTAATATATAAGTAAATAAATAGTATTGTTTCACCGTTATGCAGGTGTTAGAAAACAGGCCGAATTCTGTCTGCAACAAAACCGATAAATGCGTTAATACCTTTTAAGCATGTGTGAAAAAATAACAGCATACCCTAATATTTAATAAAAACAAAATATCCAAGACTTGAAGTACAGCACAGGATTTCGTGTCGTCTTGTATATTGATTTTGTTGATCCAAACCGTTTTAAGCCTTGCGTGAAGAAAAATTTCAACATACATTAACACACAACTGTGAAAGTAGATCCACATTATTTGTCAGAGTGTACGTATGTTTTCTTATAGCAAAACCACATTGAGCTATCTGCTGAATCTACCAAGAGGAACCGAATCCCTGATTTTAACGTTTTAAATCCGAAGACATACCGCTGTACCAGCGGGAAACTAGTCAGAGAGAACTCTATGTACTACTGGGCGATACAGGTATGTAACCCGTGTTTATAATATACTTATAAACGTTAATGGTTTAACGTATTAGAAGATACATCCATTACAGTCATATTGCACAGAGGTGAGCAAAATAACAACAACACACGTGGGCGTTTTGAGTAAACAAGTCCTAATTTAATTATAAAAAAATGTATAGTTTTAGGGTTAACAATTAAGGTAGTATTTAATGTTGTAAATGTTACCGGAAACGTTTCCTCATTATTTTATGGAGCTGTTAAGAATAACATATTAATAACGCGACTATAATTTTAAGCTCAGAGAAGTTTTGTGCCGAATATTAATAACCCTAAATGGTAATGCCAATAGATGCTTGACAGCTAAATCTAATGAGCTTTAAGAAAGTAAACCTAATTACACGATTATGGATACGTCATGAATCGACAGGGCATACAAGTGTTGTACATTTAATTGTGATATCTTCGGCACTTTACCAAAAACAAATATGAAACTCCTATAAATACACTTTCTACACCTTTGTAGTATTTTTTACAGAACATTGCATGATACGTATCTCACAAGTTTGTAAAGCTTAATGATAAAATATTGAATGGATAATACCTTTGAGCCTAATGCAGAGTACAGAGTCAGGAACTTAAATAAGTTCCTACTTTCTGATAGTCAATTAAGATGTTTCTTAAAAGTGGAGTTAAAACTTACAGTTTATCCTTAAGAGTTTTGTTGTTCTAGTAGTTTGTTGACCGAAAGCTATTCTATTGCACATATAGTATTCACTCTTCGGTGAAATTGGGAGATTATCCGTGTCAACTCTGTTCTTCTTGTCCATTTTCCCACCTATAGTTAGGATTAACACTCGTGACTGGTATTTCTATAATTTAGAAACCTAAAATATAAAAAAAAAACTCAAACAGTACCTAAAACAATCGTCGATTTCGGTGTTGCCGGTTCTTTTAAGTAGAACAACTTGGATCACAGAAGTTCTATGACAAGCAAATATATGTATAAAAGTACACTGTGCTTGGAGACGCCGTACTTGTATGTAATTACGTAATCTACATGCAACACACTCACACTCATGAACAGTTTTTGTTACATTGTCGTTGTCACGTATCTTGAGAAACTCATCAACAAAACCAATAGCTTGAATACAAATCCGAGAGAAACAAAATTACAGATTTTTAACAGATAGTGTCATTAAAATCAAAATAAGTATACATATAGAAACAAATAAACTAGTATACGAATGTTTTACATAAACATAACATGATTATAAAAAATATCTATTTCATTTTGCTTCTAAATAGGTTGTTTTATTGCAATTTATTTAAAATTACATTCACTTTCTAGTTGCTCCACGACACAAATGATCTAAACGTTTTATAAGTAAAAAAAATGACGCTTCTCAGTCTGTTTGACGCTCTTATGTAAAAATATCAGTATTTATTTTACAATAGCAGTAGTTATCACTTACATATGGTGATTACAAAAAAAAAATAACATAGAAACCAGGCACGTTTCTTAGGCACTTCTTACACGTAGAATTTAAAACAGAACAAATTCACGTAAATGCGTTATTTATTTATTAGATGTCTCTGGAGAAGTAGATACGGTCCTGTTTGATAAATATAGAAACTAGAGACGTATGGGCCATTCTAAACTGTAGCGAAGCAAGCTATTAAGGTAGACATTTCGTATTGTGGTCTAGCTTGCTATCATTATTGAGCAAGTTCTATCTTAGACGTTAACCTACAAACAAGCAGGGCGTAAGTAAAGTGCTAATGTTAATTCTTCTCATCGGATACTCACGTTGGGGCGCTTATAAGTGATGTATTTAAAACAAATGACGGTCATAGTGCGATATGCTTTCGTATCTAGTACCTAAATAAGGTGTAACTTTTCAAACTCCAAACCAGCAGGCTCGGCATGACCAGGTAGTTAAGGAACTCGACTCGTAATCTGAGGGTCGTGGGTTCAAATCCATGTCGTACTAAATATGCTCGCTGTTTCAGCCGTGGGGGTGTTATAATGTGACGGTCAATCCCACTATTCATTGGTAAAATAGTAGCCTAAGGGTTGGCGGTGGGTATTGATGACTAGCTGCCGTCCCTCTAGTCTTACACTGCTAAATTAGGGACGGCTATCGCAGATAGCCCTCGAGTAGCTTTGTGCGAAATTCAAAACAAAGAAACAAAATAACTCAACCATTTATACGGACAAGTCAGGTAGGTGTTGTTGAAGATTTCACGTGAAACTTGATTTCTATTTTAACATTGTCTTTGAAGTATACAAAAATATTTGTAGATGTGGTATTTAGTAAGATTATAAGTTTTCACTCTAATATATTCTAAATTCTAAAAGAAATAAACCAAATAGGCAAAGAATAGGTGAAGTGTCATTGCAAGTTTTTCTCATTGGATGTACCACACTGGAAGACTTGCGTGATGTGTTTAAGACTATTCAAGGTTATAGCGCGATGTCTCCCGCTGGTACAGCGCTGAGTCTACGGATTTACAACGCTAAAATTACGGGCTCGAATCCCATCGGTAGACTCAGCAGATAGCCCGATGAAGCTTTGCTATAAGATAAACACAACTCGTAGCGCGATATATTTTAATTGCTGCTAAGTCAGAAGTGACTTTTCAAGCTCTTTGTAAAGATGGGTTCTTTTTTGTTGCTGTCACTAAATATCTAAAGAAAATGTTTGTTGATATATTTTAGTTTTTATACCTACTTCTTATATCTGTGAATTTAAGTGTAAGCTAAATTTATCTTAATTAATAATACTGCGTGCTTCGAGTACTGTCAGAGATTTAACGTTGTTGAATAATATAACTTCAGCATCATTGCGTATAAGACGAACTTTCTGCAAATACTATAAAATATGCGACAGTACTTGAAGTAAAGAGCTAGTGTTTGTGTATTCCGTTAGTAAGGTGTCGTCTATACGTTCATTATTGTTAGTTTAATTAACAGCGTTGATTAGAATGTTTAATATATCTAATTTTATTGATTTGAATATTAATTTTGATTATTATACTTTTATTATAAAAGTTGTTTTACAGTACTGAATATTTATATGTATTTAGGATTAACCTACATCTCCTAAGCTAGCCGAACTTCATGAGGTATTATTGGAATTATGGCCGAAAATGTAGCTAACAGCGAAAGTATCCAAATAATGAAACAATGCCTCATCCTAATTTTATAAGGAAGGAACGTAAGCAAAATATACTTAGTTAACTATACACTTTAAAAGAATGATATATTTTTTTAGTTCTCCTTCAAATAAGTAACTTGTTCTGATAAAAACTTAATATTAAAACAGAATACATTATTCAAAGCACTTTAAAACAACAGTTTAAGCTTTAATATAATTCATAGTACATATTATTCTAGTAGTTTTAATCCTAGTGTTTTGCTTATGACAAAATAAGTTGGGATTTATAATATATGCTACCTAGGTAACTGCCTGACCCTGAGTCACGATCTTATTAAGAAAATCATTTTACGGAATAAAAGTGTCATTCAAATGATCATTGTTTTCATTCAAAATACTGACTGTTAAAATCGTCTGCCTTTATGACAAGCACTGCCTACTTTCAAATATAATTACAACATGCTGTTTTTATACAGTCATTGGACAAAACCATAAGAGAAAGAAAACACCAAGAACGGAAACTTCAAACATTTTCTCCAGAAGTTGTTTCCCTTATTGAATTTATATACGTAGCTAAGCAACAAAATGTTATTCAAAGCTATACCGCCTTGGTTTAATAAGGAGAACATCGTGCTTCGAATCTCGAGAACACGAAGTTTAATATCTAGAAGTGACAAAAGAATGCCAAATAAGAATACTGTTAACAATTTCCGTGAACGTCTGCAAATTGTTATCTCGATCAGTCTGCAATCCTTTCATTTTTGTTGCTTTCCTTTTCCCTCTTAACTTAATTTTTTTACTTACATATTTCCAGCTGGTACAGTTAAAGTATGTAAACCTATAAAAAATTAAAAACAAAAAATAATTAAGCTGCTGATTAGTGTAGACCAACAGATGCTTTTCAGCGTTGTTTTTAAGCGTAGCAGATGGAAAAGTTACGATAACTTATTGGTAACAAAGATGTCAGAGTAATATTTAAATGAGGATAATATAAATTCTACTTGCCTTTATCTATGAAAAATATAAAATAATAATTCTGATGGTCTGTTATTAAAATTCCTATATCTTGTGAATTCATTGAAATTTAAAATTTCACGTTTTTGTTATAATAAATCTGCAATCTATGATCCTATCGTTTTGAGTTTTTTCTTTACTTAAGTTTCAAATATTGTATATTTCTGGTTAAGAACATCGATAAACATTCCGTAGAACATATAGTGGATTTGTAAGCACTCGCATCAGTTCCTGTGCTGATATTTAAAATAATAAAAAGAAATAAACTTCAAGTAATTATATGGAAGAGATGTTTTATTGTATTAAGATATTGGTACTTCTAAATTTTGCTGGGGAGTCTCAATATTTTAGCTATTTTAACATATTATTACTACGAATATCTACACAATGTATGGCTACTCTTTTGTGAATGTTTATTGTTTCTTAAGACATGTTCATGTTTAGAATTGTGATATAGAACAGATGTGATTAATATATGTAGATTCCTGTGTGATTAGTCTAATAACGAGCAGTAAAATTATACATTAAAACCTTGCAGTTTTCACTGAATAAAATTTAAAATTGATCTATTGGAAATGTACATTTCTAATCGTACGAGTGTCGTGTCATATAAAAAACGTTTCAGGTAAAACTCATTGTTACTTTTACTTTCATACGCAATATGTTTACGAAGGCAGTGCACTATGAGATTTTATTTACAAAAAAAATAACACAATTGCACAGATGACGTATTAAAGCGAAATTACTGAGATGGTACTTCGAACGTTGACAACAGAACCTTATATATTGACACAGGGTATACAACAAAATACTTTCTTATTTTTGATATAGTGCTAGAGTCAAATACTTCATCATCACAAATTCCAAGCGATTAGTTAGCCACTTTGTAATAACAAATTTATCACTCTTCGTTTTTGTTGTTTTGTTAAAGCTGCTTACTATGCTATCTATGCTTTGTTCACTATGGGGTGTTCAATCCAGGATCTTAAAATTTAAGTATGTAAACTTAGCGTTCATACTTTCCGTAGCTACATCTTGACGTAGCCTGTAATGAGTTTACTGGAACTGACACGAGGACAAAGTTTTGTTGCATCTCGTTATAGATATTAGTTGAGATATAATGTCAGGCCTAGCATGATCACATGTTTAGGGGCGATTGATTGGCACTCTGAGAGTCGCGAGTTCGAATTCTCGTCCCATCAACCATGCTCACCTTATCAGCCGTGAGAGCGTTATAAAGTCACGGTCAATCCAACTAATCGTTGATAAAAAAGTAGCCCATGAGTTGACGGTGGGTGGTAATGACTAACTGCCTTCCTTCTAGTCTTTCACTGCTAAATTAGAGACGGCTAGAGTAGATAGCTCTCGTGTAACTTTGTGTGAAATTGAAACCAAATCACTATTTGAATTAGAGATGGTCCAGTTTTCATAGTATTAATTGGAAAATGTGCTAGACGAAGTGCAATAGAAATTGAAATATTTTTAAAAGGTGACAAGTAAACTGAAAGGTGTCTTAAAAATGAATTGATAAATTATTAATATAGTATAATGTAAAACGTTTATCCAGTTTCTTAAATATGTAAGTAAAGACAAAATTTCTTCCTTCACTAGTATGTAAACATTATTGTAGAAAGGTATATAGCAAGTAATATTGTCATTCTATTCCACAGTAGAAACAAGTTTCTTTTATAAAATGTAATGTTACCTGCTTCTGAGAACCTTATTGTTTAAAATGAAATTAAAATAGATAACAAACTAATACAAAATTACCTTGTATTAATTTAAAAATATCAACCTCTTACGTGCAAATACAATCTTGCAGTATAAATATATTTGGCAAAATGCAAGACTGTCTGCTGATCCCGTTATCACACGTATTACACAATTGTATCAAACTAGAGTGGAAATATTACACACCTTTATATGTAAACTTTATATTCTACAATCAGAACACCAGGTACACAATATACGATTTAATGTGAAAAAAAAAAAACCTTTATCAGGTTCCTATTTCATATAGTATTCTTAGATAAACATAAACAGATGCATTAATCAAAGGAAAACCACACCTATAAAAATTACACAAATCAACACCATACTAATGACATTCTCTATTGTTATTCATTCTTATCAGATTTGATAGCAACCTATTTGATATCTAAAATAGATCATAGGTCATTATGGCACATTATCATAATTTAATCTGTGTATCTCTAAGAATAACTGTGCCATCTTATATGATTTTATCACCAACATACCCGTGCTACCTAAGGTGACACATAAATCTGCTGCTTTGTGGGTTTCACAGTATGGATCTAGCAGATATGTAATAAAACAGATATTCTGTTGTGTGGATATAACAAAAATACAATAAAGTAGATCTGTTATTGCGTGAATCTAATATATATGCAATAAAACGCATTTGCTATTGTATGGATATAGCAGATAGACAATAAAACATATCTGCTCTTGTGTGGAAATAGCAGATATATAATAAAGTAGATCTGCTGCTGTGTGAATATAGCAGATATACAACAAAGTAGATTTGTTGCTGTGTGGATCTAGTAGATATACAATAAAACAGATCTGCTGCTCCGTGAATATAGCAGATATACAAAAGTAGATCTGTTGTTTTGTGGATATAGTGTAAATACAATAAAACAGATCTGCTGTTCTGTGCATGTAGCAGATAAACAATCAAATTCACAAAAATATATAAACATATGTAAACAACAAAATTCTGAAACATCGAAATGACTATTTTTTCGTAATTTCTGGTACGTGCCTTAGCGAGTTATCTAATAATATTTTCATGTTATATCTTTTATTCTATTCTCATCCTTTTGTAAACTATTGACATAAGTAACAGAATTCATCAAGTAAGTACATACATCTCAAATATTTGTTGAAGAATCCGCAAGCGATTGCGGCCCTGTGTTCCACGATGGAATCTAATGGTGATAACTAAGTAGATACATCGACACTAAATCAAATCTTTTTTGGGGCAGTTTCTCTGTGGAGTATCTATTGCTAAAAACAAAACTGCGATTTATAAATATAAATATAACTTTTGGTTCAGAAAAATTAAAAACTAATAAAAAAGCACGTGAACCACGTGTCTTTTCATGCTCTATTAGTAATCGATGATTTTTCTGTAACAGGCTGTTTCGTTCTATGTTTTCAGCTGCACAGTTTTAATGACGTTTTAGCAGAGGTTCTTCAGGTGATAGTTCCGGGTCCTGATTTTATGACCTATTTTGTACCCGTTAAATTTGGTTTAAAAGGTTTTTCTTCTGTGAGTTAAACCAATCGAAATTCGAAAAAGAGCTACTGAGAGATTTTCTCATCATGAAGACTTGAGTAAGCTTTGATTTTCACAGACTTCCAGGTGTCAAGTGAAATACATGAAAATGTGTAAAATTACTTATAAATCTACAATGAATAAAATGTTTATTATCTTTAATTCAATTTCCACTGTGAATCTTACTTATTTGTTATTACAAGAACAAGCTTCAGAATCACTAGCATAATTATATTATCTGTGATGTAATAATACTTTAGAGATAACTGAATAAAGATTAAAAATTGAATCTGACCATTGTTTTGAGAGGTGGTAACTCTACTCTGTTTTGTGTTGATTCGAACTTGTTCCTTTTCAATGACAAGTCCATGTTTTTCTCCTCCATTGTAACCAGAAAAAAAGACATACTGTTGATATAATTTTTGTTTACATTTTACATAATTTTCTTTTCTGTAGATATCTATTCTCATTGTTTTTGCTGCTATGATGGCAGTAGCTTACGGAGGTTACAGGGGTTATGGTGGACATGGCGGCTATTGTGGTTATGGCGGAGGCTTTGGAGGCTACGGCGGAGGTTATGGCGGGCATAGTGTCGGTTATGGAGATCATGGTGGTGGTGGTGGCTATGGATACGGTGGTTACCACTAGTGAGTTCGGTGTTAAGTATTTACGCAGATTTTGCTTCTAATCTAAATATTAAACTCCATCATTAGTGCTAAATATCTTCGTTTGATGTTATTTAAATTAACCTGCATTTGAAAATGTCAAAACACCTCATTTTATACAATTAATTTTTATATGTTTTGCTCTATCATAGAGTTATGTATTTATCATGTTATATTTTAAGTAGAATGTAATATTAATGTTCGAAGTACTTGTATATTTTTTTTTTTTTTAAAAAATAATATATAGCTAGAATTGAATTTTTCCCTCATGTTTTCATTATTATCTGTTTATTAACAAAATGACAGCTGATATTATGTGAATAAGACACGATTAATATCTGTTTGATTAATGCATTTTTAGAGCTTTATAAAAATATATGAATATACAGTAAAGTAAGAAGCAACGGAAGAGGGCCGAAGTTTCTTCATACAAGATCCAAACACTCATTAGCTTAACACTTAATAAAACTAGAACATTTGAAACACTTTGAAGAGAATAACATCTTCCTTATTTTACGAGAATATTTAAGCATTTATCATTGTGGTTGAGTGCAAGTGTGTTGAAAACAAAATATTGATTTACCAAAACTTCAAGTCCTGTCGAATTTTCTGTGTTTGATATTGACTTTAGAATAACGTGAATATTGCTTTCAACAGTGGTTTAATATGCGATACAACTTGTGAAGTTAATTGGAATAAGATGGCAAAAATATATAGATAGTATGTTCTAAAATTATTTTTCTGTTTAACTACATCTAAACTTTCCAGGTAAAAAAAAAAGCGTAAACTGAGTTTTTGTTCAAAACTGAAGAAATTAATGCTAACTTTGTTATAAAAGGCAAGTGTATGGATCCAATATTAACAATTCGCCGTACTAGTTAGTGTTACGTAATAAACATACTAACTCCCTACGTAATTCAATGATAGGTTTTTTATTCGAAACAAATTAATTTTACACAGACTTCTTTCTGGAAGTTAGCTCAGTTTACCTCTTAAAATGTTAGAAACTGTTTCCATTAGTTATTTATCTTTATCTTATTATGTTGTAAATTTTCTTCACGAAAATCATTACGTTAATTTACGTGTGACCAGTGTGACGTATCGAGGAAAATATGTTTTATTTTGAGATTAAGAGTACAAAACTTAGGCGAGTATGTTAAAAATAATACAAAATTTTCATCATGGTTTTAAATTTTGAATAACACATTGGATGCTAATTACATGTGAATGTAAGGAACGTTACACATCAAATGGTCTTTCTTACGTATTATATAGAATTGTTAGCTAACTAATCAACTACTGCTGGGGAAGAATTTCACTTGTAACATAATATAAATAATAAAAGTTGCAGAGTTTGTAATTTTCTTCTAATTTAAAATATTTTCAAATATGAATATTAAAAGAATTGGAAATGGGCACAAATAATGTTTTTATCAGGAATGTTTTAGTTGTTATTTATTGATAACAAAGAGAACACTAATAATAAATAGGATTATAATGAATGTGGATGTGATAGATTAAGTAACGCGTGAAAAGTCTACTATATTCAGACATTGTATTAAATGGTACAGAGTAGGTTAGAGTCGAAGACTTTAATTAGTCATCTGGTTTAAACTTACACACAATTGTATCGATTATATCATGTGTCTTTCAAAGAAAAGTAACACGTTACTTTGTAAACTGATAATCGGAAATTGTATTTTCTTTTGTTTGCTTCTAGAAATGTTTCTATACAGCAACGTAATAATACCTGAAGCGTTCCTTGTAATGGGTTTTGAATGTACACTAGCAGGGAATAAAAACAAGAGCTAAAACTGTCATATTATGTTACCGTTACCACAATTGAATGACTCTGAAGGTTTGGTTTTTAGATTTATCGTTATTGTTTAAGATAATAGTTATAAAAATAACTAAATAATTTTATAAGATACTATATATATATATACTAAGTTAATGCACTAACTAGTCAATTTCCTGATGTACTGCTGTTGGATAACAATAGTTTCTCTTAAAGACAGAAAGACTCGGATTTACAGAAGTAACTGAGTAACTAATAAATTGTTTTCTACTTGAATGGGTTTTGTTGCTGTTTTATTTTCTGTGATGATTAATTGGAAAAGTTATGATTTTTGGTCTCTTGAATTTAATTTAGTAAAACTGTATAATGTACTTGTATTTATGGTAAAGTGACAGACCTTAATTTTGAACTACTGACCAGAGCAAGAACAACCAATAAAAGCACTTTACCATCAGCTATTCACGCTAAGGAGTTGACTGTCACAGCTAAATGTGTAGAGGGAAGATTTTTTTGTGGTATATCAAGGATTTTAAAGCTGGGTCGCCTTTCCGCGGTCCAGAGCTTAATCATAGAGGCGTGTCCATTTAATGAGGCAGTTTCCGAAATGTCATATTTGAAAGAGGAAAATATGCAGTTACTTCTCTGAATATACGTAGTACAAGATACTAAGTGCGTGAGATAAAATTATAAATCCTTATACTCTGTCTCTCAGAAATAAGTTTTGTAAAATAATCTAGTTTTGTAAACCTATTCCAAAGGAGGCTTTTAAACGCCTAAACATTGTAAGGAAGTGGAATAAATCAATGACTAAAATATTATGATAAAAGGAAACAAAAATTAGGTTTAAAAGCAGTTTCAAAAGATGTGATATTGAAGTTTAGAAGGATTAAGTAAAAAGAATGTAACTCTATGGGAACAAATATACGTAATTGAGAATCGAAGTTGACTGTATTACTTTAGCTGTGTATTCAACTATTGTTCAAAAATTTAGTTTTACTGAATATGCTGGTGATGTTCTTAGTTACGATAATATTTTTCTTGTCATCTTATAAAATAAACGAAAATATGTTATTATTTAGTCATGATGTCAATAACTAATGAGTAAAGTGATTTAAATACTTTATAACAACCACTTTCAGTACAACTAAGCCTTACAAATGAAAAACTATTGTTATTAATGAAAATAATCTTGAAATCAATAAACACATTCTGCTTCTGTTTGTTGTTTCACCGAAGCAGATTTCTAAATAGAAGATAGTAAAACATTGCTATCTTGTTAGTAATTTGTTGAAGAACCTCTTATATTGTATTGGATAGCAATATTGATTTGAGATAATAACAAAGTTATCACAAGATTTTGTTGTTTAAAAACGGTGTATGCGTATTAGGATAAAATAAATACACTCTAATATGTATAAGGACTAATATATAAAGTAATGTATAATAAAGTTTAGATCCACTATTATGGAACATAAAGTTCATACAAATATTAGTTGTAGATGGATATGAAATTACGATTTTAATTCTTAGAAACGGTGAATGTTTTTTGCGAGTCATGAGGCACGAATATGACAGGAGAATATTAGTTTCTGTAGGTTGATTAAAAGGTCAAAATGAGTAAACTTAGCAGTGACACACACAGACGAGGTTGAAATATCACAGGTGATCACAATTATTAAATATAAATATTAAACATGTGAAATTCATGTTTCTTGTAATCAGACGAAAGTTGTAGAAGTTCCACTTTTGAATTTATCCTTCTAAATAGTTCTTTCATCTTGTAAAATGCTAATTTCATCACATTATCATGCCACAAGCATGATATATGCATGGCCAAGCGTGTGTAGGCATGCGACTCCTAATCTGAGGGTCGCGGGTTCGCATCCCGGTCGCGCCAAAACCTGCTCGCCCTTTCAGCCGTGGGGGCGTTATAATGTGACGGTCAATCCAACTATTCGTTGGTAAAAAGAGTAGCCCAAGAGTTGGCGGTGGGTGGTGATGACTAGCTGCCTTCCCTCTAGTCTTACACTGCTAAATTAGGGACGGCTAGCACAGATAGCCCTCGAGTTGCTTTGTGCGAAATTCCAAAACAAACAAACGAAACGAATTTGTTATTACAAACGATAGACAAGAAAATAGTTTTGGTGCTATTAATTTATGAAACTAACAATTCAGAGAGGTTATTAAATAAACTTAGTAGGATTTATGCATTTTTTAACCAAGGAAATAAACATTAGATTATTTTACTGATGTTACACAAGACTAAATATATTAGAGATGGAATATGTCTTACTGCTAGCTTTCAGGTAATGATTTAGTTGTTTGTTTTTAGAGCAAAATCACAGTGGGCTATATATATACAGTCTATCACGAGAAATCAAAGAACGGACTTTATTTAACCTTGTAAGTCCGCTAACTTACCCCTGTCCCATCGGGGCTCGGTGGACTCAGCAGATAGCCCGATGTGGCTTCGCTATAAGAAAAGCAAACAAACACAAAAATAACCCACCGGGGGACAAAAGGTAATAGAAATTAACACAACAGTTTTGTTTTTTTTAATTTCACGGATACCTTCACGAGAGCTATCTGCGCTAGTCGTACCTAATTTAGTAGTGTAAAACTAGAGGGAAGACAGCTAGTCATCATCACCCACTGCCAACTCTTGAGCTACTTTTTTAACAACGAACAGTGAGATTGATCACCACTTTATAATGCTCCTACGGCTGAATGGGCAAGGATGTTTGGTGTGACGGGGATTGGAAACCGCGACCTCCACATTATGAGTCGAGCGCTCATGCCGGGTCAAACTCAACGTTAATGTTCATTTAATGTATTGAATTATACGTGCATACAATAAAACACGACCTCACAGCTATTGTTATACAATGTTTTGAATTGGAGTTATTTTATTTCTTTTTTTGTTATGTATAAAAATATTTTCATTTCCAACCTGTATTATGTCATCCATAAATGAGTTAGTTGTAGCCTAGTAGTTAGCTTCCCAGGCTGTGAATCTAAGGAATTATGGTCCGCAAAACATTTCTTGGGGAGTGGGTGCGTTATAAGAGTGACGATCAAGTTCCACTGTTCCATCTAACAGTAGTAGTCCAAGAGTTGGTTGTGTGGTGTTGTTAACTAGTTACCAGCCTACTATAACAATAATAATGCCTGTCCTTAAAATGCACGCGCACCTTACTATCTAAATGCTCATATAAAGGCGGACGTATACATACTTTAGTAGACATTTTGTACAACAACCTATTAAAAAAAGTCCAAAGTGAGGTAAGAATAACGTTATAAGCTTATTATTGATAGCATTACTTATACTAAAGTTTAAAGGGAACAAAACGCACGAAAACGCTACAATGCTAATTTATCTTTTATCGAATATAGGTCGTAGTTAATTAATAAAGGCTTACCTACTGTTATACCTAAGACAAGTGAACATAGATTTTGGTGTATGCAATTAGAATATTTTGTATTATTCTATGATTTCTGTATTTAAAGAAGTATTGTTATAATAAAGATACTAATTTGACAGTAAATGTTTTGTGGATCTCTACTAGTATTGAATATTATTTATAAATGTAGTAGCTGCACATAACTTTTATTAAATTGAAACATCAAATCATATTTCCTATTTCTAGTTTTAAGTATTGTACAAAGTTGAATTAATGATGTACTAAACACACGATGTATGTGATGCATACTCGAATTTGACAACAGTGCATAGACGTACGAAGATAGCATGCATTTATAAAAGTGGGGAAAGACTTCTATGTGGGAAATAAGTAAAAATACTAACTCGTTCATATTCTTGAAAGTTTTAGACTGAAACCTTAACTAACATTAATTGTTAGTTGATTAATTGTTAGTGCATTAATTGAATATTTTATTTTCTACTGACACAAAAATGTTTACATACTATACTTAATTCACAAATACTAAAATGTAGGTTTAAATGTTCTTAATAATCAAAGCTAACATAAAAAGGAAGTACATAGTTTATCAATCACTAAGAAACATGAAACTCTTCAACGCTTTACTTTGTTTGTATCATTCAGTTTCATGTCTGCGGTTGATAGTTTTTACTATCTCATTTGGTTAACCCACGTTCTCTATAAGCGGATAACATTAAAGATGGTTGGCCAGGAGTCACGTCCCGTTACTCTCTGCCAGATACTGGAGTTATAGGTATTACTTTGTAACAGTATATTACCTCTTCAATAAGCTTGTTATTATTTCTCAGTTCAGACAATTAGATATAAAAGATAAAAGGTTCCTCTTCTGATCACTAAAGCAGATCAATTACCAAGTTTCATAGAAAAGAATAAACAAACCTCTCCGCGGTGAAGACTTTCGTAAGAGTATATTGTTATCTCTAAACATGATTCAATAGAAATGTTACCTGTTAGAAAGTATTGTAAAAATAAAGTATTCTTTTAATGACTCGACTAAACCTTGTCGCTAGGCTGTTGGTAAAAAGATAATTATTTTAAGGAACTATTTTAGAAGAGTTATTGTTTTAGTGCATAGATGGTGAAAACTTAAGGTAGAGTTGTCTATTTTAAATAGAAAATAATGTGGGAAAATAAATTTAACACAATGTGATCGGAGTAATACTGTAATTTATGCTGAAAGTTTGTTTGTAAATATGATGGCATTGTTTTCTTATATAATTATAAACAACTGTGTCGATTCAGTTACATCTATTATTCTATGTGTTTTGTTATTGTTTGTTTTTCTTCAAACTTTGTACCTAACTTAGAATAATTGAGTTTACTTTAATTAATAGCTGTCTTACGTCACCTAACAAAATATTATGGTTGTTAAACGGGTTACTTAATAAAAAACATACAACATTTAATGTTAAGTCATGAGGTACTTTAGATATCATAAGATATTATGTTTATACGCATATTTTTGTTTATCGTAACTGAAATATTTTAGTTACTGTAAATACGATAACATACTTTTTGTACCCAAAATATAACGCTTTTAAGCCAGATAAAAGACAGTTTATACTCATGATTTTATTGTAACTTATTAAAACGGATACTTCTTTGGTTATTCTAATAAAAAAATCCTAATTAATATTAAAGACACCTAGCGTGTGGAGCGACTGTCCAACCGGCTTCTTTCAGTAATGAATGCTATTAACTGGTTGTTGAGAACGGTTTTTGAGTGGTTTCCAAACACCTATCGATTACCTTGTTGTTATACGAGTTTGTTTGTAATCCCCGTTCTCTTATTTTACTGGTATAGTTTGAATAAAGGTACAGATTTATAGATAGTCAGGCCTTTGCTACTCTCATGAAATAAATTAGCTTATGACTGCAGATCGTTACGTGAAGACTTGCATTATAAGTATATAAGCCGTAGGTAAACACACACAATAGGCATGCAAATAAATAAATATATATATGATACCGTTGAATGTTCTATATAAAGCACTTCTTAAATCTGCAGGTAAATTGAAATTGTGATCTCAGTTCTCTTAAACCCTGTATTCATGGTATTCAAAATTATAAATAACTTACAAGGTTAAAAAAGGCAAACTTAATCATTATTAAATGGTACTGATTTCTCCACTTATCAGTTATCTCCATGTTAGCTAATTCAACCTGTATTTCTTAAATTGTTTTGCCAACGTTCATAAAAATTCAAAAGTCTATACTTGAAGTATAAGAGAAATTTGGCTCCATTCTTGTTACAACTAAAAAAACTGTATTATTTATATATACTCTTCAAAACAAGAAACGCAAAAGGGATATTTTTGTTATTTTAAAGAGAAATATATGTAATAACGTTACAAGCTCAGAGTATGTGATGTTACACGTGTTAAGGCACTGATTGTCAGACCAAAATGACAATAAAAGTTGTGCACTTTGAAAACGGAGGAAAACATCGGATTTTTTGCCAAAACTCATGCGTGTCCAATAAATTTGTTTGAAAGATCTGTATGTTCTGCAAGTGCAACATGTGCAAAATCCCTATAAAAGTGATGGGTTCTGACTGAAGCACAACGCAACAACGCCATTGGTCGCTTGGAAGCAGGCCAATCTCGATCAGAGGTTGCCAGAGCTGTGAATGTTCACACAAGCACCATCACAAGGCTATGGAATCGTCACCAACAACATGGATCAACTCGTGACCGTCTACGATCTGGCAGACCTCGTGTGACTACGCCCGCACAAGATCGCAACATCCGGTTACGTCACCTTCGGCATAGAACCACCACTGCAACGTCTACTCCCTCAACCATACCAGGGCTGCGTAGGATTTCTGATCAGACCGTACGCAACCGTCTACGAGATGCAGGAATCCAACCTCGATGTCCAGTCAGAGGCGTCATCCTCACCCAGCAACATCGTCAAGCACGGCTGCAGTGGACTGGGGCACATCGGGTATGACCTCATCGATGATGGAGGCATGTTTGGTTCAGCGATGAATCACGTTTTATGCTTCGTAGGCAGGATGGAAGGACCCGTGTTTACCGTCGCCGAGGTGAACGTTTTGCAGCAAACTGTGTGCAGGATGTTGACAGATTTGGTGGTGGCAGCATCATGATGTGGGTTGCCATCGCCTACAATGCCAGAACAGACCTTTTGCACATTCGAGGGAATCTTACGGCTCAACGATACATCGACGAGATTCTTAGGCCCCATGTGCAACCCATCATGGTGAACGTCAACGACGTTTTTCAACATGACAACGCCCGTCCTCACACAGCCCGACTCACCACTGTCTTCTTGAGACACCACAACATCAACGTTCTTCCTGGCCCTCCAGTTCACCAGATTTAAACCCCATCGAACATCTTTGGGACGAGTTGGACCGACGTCTGCGACGGCGACAACCTCAACCGCAGACTCTACCTCAGCTTGCAGCAGCTTTGCAGGCTGAGTGGACAGCCATTCCACAGGATGTGATTCGTCATCTCATCGCTTCCATGGGCAGGAGATGCCAAGCAGTTATTGATGCTCAGGGGTGCATACTCGTTATTGACGTTGAGTGACGTTAAACTTCAACTAGTGAGCGTGGACTTCGCCTTTGCAGACTTTGGATGTTCAGCAGTGAATGTGCAAAGTTTCACACATGTCATACAGAACTACCCGGAATAAACTTGTTAACAATTTGTCTCATATTTTGCCTTTTGCGTTTCTTTTTTGAAGAGTATACTTTAAATATTCTAAGTGCTAACAAACATTAGTTACATTATTTTACGTTCAGAGCAAACTACCTAATTAGTGCAAAACTTAAATCTAATCTTTTAAAGAGAAGATTAGTTCTTTTACTCGGGGAAAGAAAAACAGTGGGCGGACAAGCTTGTTAGTATCACTTACTTAATACGTTTCTGCAATATCAACGCTCTTCCCATCTAGTGGCTTTAAAGAAATTTTAATCAATTTGTTTCTATTTTATTTTTCTCAAACAAAAAAAGTTGTGATACTCTCTGCTTTATTTAAAAGACAGGTTCATCTAGTTCGTAAAACTAATGTTTATATTAACACGGTTCACTTTGATGCTTTTTCTAGTGCATAATACAGACAATAATAAATGCACAATACTTAATTGTAACTAGATATAAGTAACGTTGATATTACATAATCGGATTGAATGAGGCTGGTTGAATGATATATCTCATTTAACTTGGAGTATTTCAAGGCAGTTTGTTTGTTCGTTTGTTTTTGAGCTTCGCACAAAGCTACTCGAGGGCTATTTGTGCTAGTCGTCCCTAATTTAGCAGTGTAAGACTAGAGGGAAGGCACCTAGTCATCACCACCCACCACCAACTCTTGGGCTACTCTTTTACCAACGAATAGTGGGATTGACCGTCACATCATAACGCCCCCACGGCTGAAAGGGCGAGCATGTTTGGCGCGATGGGGATATTTCAAGGCAGAAAAAACAACAAAAAAACATAGAAGGTCATCGTCGTAAAAACTAGTTGATGCACATAATTTGGAAGCAATAACAACACGACTAAATTTATTAAAATTCACGGCAACACATGTTTAGAACTGTGAAAACTCAGTCTAGTTATCTTAAATAATTTATACAACATATCTTTGTAAAATTTCGAGGAAATTTGTAATCGTTTCTGAAGCACTAGAGACAAGAATAATTATTCTTGAAAAAATGAATTTGAGAGAAATGATTATGTCAGAAAATTCCAGAAACATTTAAATGAAAACGTTTATTACTCTGTCGACTCATATATAAGCGTTATAATTAATTAAAACATTCGTGTAAAGCTCTTAATATTACATTTACATTAAAATAATTCTTTATTAAAGTTTGTTAGCCTTGAAAAAGGTTGAATATTTGTATATTACTGAGTGAATTACAAGTAAAGCTAACACAATTAAATATGAGGCATCTTTGATTCTCTATAAATACGTAAAACGTGACAGAAAGTAAGTGTAGAAGAATATCTCATAATTAAAACTGCAGCTATAATTACATGGTGAGTGTGGTCGAGAATATCTATATTACAAAACCTCAAGAACAATAAATACAACAAGAATGAGATCATCCATAACAAAACTGAAACCTTTTGCAAACATAAAACAGGCCAAACGCATTTAAAGAAGAAACCGGTGAATGAAATTATTATTTTTAACAGTGCCATAAAATCTGTACATGCGCGAAAGTATGTTAACTATTCTTTCCTTTAGTTATCCTGTTCCATTCTATTTGAGCATTTTAAAAACAATTCTGGAGAACTTATCTAGAAATGAATGTGATATGGTCCATGTTATGCGTAAGGTAAAAATTAATTCTTCCTTGTTCATCGAGTTTACTTTAGTATTTTACACATATTAAAATATTTTAGTAGAGGTGCTACGCCTGTCATATTTTTTACCTTAGTTTATTAATAACAAAATGTTTTGTATCTTCTTTGAAGGATATGTAGAACAAATATATTCTGGAATGGAGTTTAATGCATAATAATGATTTATTTAGCCAAGTAAGTGTTTCAGTTAGGTAAATTATAAATCTGTATTATATTCTGAGCTGTTATCCATAACAGTTGTTAGACGTCGCTTTCCACTTAGCAAAACAGCAAAGTATTTGGCGAAATTTTCAAATCAATTTGTGTTTGTTTGTTTTGAATTTCGCGCAAAGCTACTCGAGAGCTATCAGCTCCAGCCCTTCCTAATTTTGCAGTGTACGACTACAGGGAAGGCAACTATTCATCGCCATCCATCGTCAACTCTTGGGCTACTCTTGTTTAGTGCGACAGGGATTCGAACCGGCAACCCTCGGATTACGAGTCGAGCGCCTTAACCATCTGGCCATACCGGGCCATCATTTTGTGATTGTTGGGTGTGGTGTCTAATAATACGATCAAATCAGGGTAAACATGTACTCGATGTCAATCCTTAAGAATATGTGTTGCTTTGATTACTAAAAATTTAGCCATGCTGATATTATTTTTAAATTGGGTGTGATAAACATGGCTTTTCCAGAAAATGTTTTGTTTTGACATGATCTAAATGAAACAAGATGCATTACAACAGCTTTTAGTCTAACTCAATTCGTTCCGCAATATCAACGCTTCCCCATCTAGTGGCAGTTAAATAAATTAAATTACTTTTTTTTTTTTCAATCATTGTTAAAAATACAAACCAAAAACGTTTTTCTCAGAAAGAAATAAGATAATTAAATTATAACAAATAAATCGAACAAACATATAATAAAGCAGTAAAAAAGAGAAAAATGTCAATACCATGAAAGAAGATGAGACTAAAAGTTTGTTTGTGTTTTTAATTTCCCACAAAGCTACTCAAGGGCTATCTGCGCTAGTCGTTCGTAATTTAGCAGTGTAAGACTAGAGGGAAAGAAAGTAATCATCACCCCCCCCCACCAACTCTTGGGCTACTCTTTTACCAACTAATATTGGGATTGACCATCACATTATAACGCCCTTACTGCTGAAAGGGCGAGTATGTTTGGTGTGACGGGGATTCGAACCCGCGTCCTTCGGATTATGAGTTGAGTGCCTTAGCCATCTGGCCGTGCCGGGCCAACTAAAAGCATTGAATGAAAAATTTTTTTTAGATCAGCTCTGTAGAAATAAATTTAGCACAAACATTTCAAGCATAGAGCTATTATTTTTGCCCCCGCTAGTACAGCGGTATGTCTTCGGATTTACAAAGCTAAAATCCAGGGGTTCGATTCTCCTCGATGGGCTCAGCAGATAGTCCGATGTGGCTTTGCTATAAGAAAACACACAGCTATTATTTTATATAATAAATTCAATATTTGTGGTTAAACAACAATAAATACATATATAAATGTGTGTTTCAGAAATAGATTTTAAATGTCTTCGTTGAAAATATCTCCACTTCTAAAATACATTTTAATTATTAATAGCACTCTTGTCCAGCTGTATAAATAAAATAATAAAAATAAATGGATTACTTTTCAAAATAAGCATAAAACAATTTGAAGATATTAAGAAATTAAATAATAATTGCGAACTTTTTTTCAATGTACATTCTTAAAGTTTGGTTTCTCTAAATTTCGCGCAAAGCTACTATACGAGGGTTATGTGCACTAGCTGTCCCTAACTTAGTAGTTGGACAGCTAAAGAGAAGGCAGTTAGTAATCACTACTCACCGCCAACTATTGGGCTACTCTTTACCATCGAACAGTGGAATTGACCGTCACTTTATAGCGCTCCCATGATTTTGGTGGGACGAGAATTCTAACTTGCGATCTTAAAATTGCTAGTGGAGTAATCTAACCACCTGGCCATACCGGGACCCATTCTTTTAAAGAACACCAACTGTATGCAGTTTCATGCTTTACATGAACGAACATGAAAAAGTGGAATATTTTAGGTTATGAAGTATCTTCTTCTTAGCTAATATAAAATAACAACATAATTGTTACTAATAGCAAATGAGTGCCAAACAAAAACATTGATCATTACTTAATATGGTTGTTACATGATTATGATGAGGATAAAGATATTGTCTGGAGGATCTGGCCCACACAACATCTTTTATACTTTATTTATGTTTGCAAAATAATGTAAAATAATATTTTTAATAGTAGAACGTGTTAATGTTTCATTTACTGATTGTTACTAAAATCAATACTTTGTTATTCTACTTGTAATACAGAGTGAGCTACTTTTGATTGACTGTATCACAGTTATTTAAGGTTTTTAAACAACGAAGTAGTAATACGACGTATTTTTAGTTAACATTATTTAAAAGTTAATTGGACAATTATAATAAGAAGCTTTAAATTCGAATGTTTATTATGTACGGAATAAACTTTATGAGACCAAATTTAATATCTGTTAGAATCTAGAAATTAAAGCATATTTATTAAGCAGAATAATTAAAATATGACCTGCATCTAAATTATTATCAATAGGTTCTTCACATGTAAGACTTCTCATTCGAAAAATTGTTTACAGCACTAATGATTATGATGGTTGAACTGATTTGTATTGATATGGTAGTTGCAACAATAAAGATAAAAGCTAAGATTGTTACAACAGTTATGGACTTCGTGATGGTAGATACAGTAGTCATGACGATAACTACAGAGGAGGTTATGAAGATAGTTACGGTAGTCATGGCGATGGCTACAGTGAAGATAGATACAGTGGTTATTATTAAGTATTCTGTATGGTATTATATATTATTCCTTTGTGTTTATACTTCTATAGAAACAGTACAATTGAGTTTCACGAGCGTCTCTAATTGAATTGTGTTTTGCTCATCTCTAAGAACAGTGTTCTTATGGAAAGAATTTCATTTTAATTATTGTTCATTACCACTAAATATATCTCATGTTATTTGATGTTAAGTAATATCAAGGTCATAATGTAATTTCACAAACTATCAGACAGAATAGATATGGATAGAATATAATAGCTGCGAAGTAAAAGACATACGCTTTAAGACCCTATGTACCGACAGGGCTCGAGAACCATCAAGCAATATACAACTAAGTATTGTCAGATCACGGAATCAAATCCGATTTAGTCTCAGTTTCTTCTCCTAAATATGATGCGTTAAGCTCCAAGGCATTTCCTAAATATTTCCGCCTGCTTAACGATAACCTTATAACAATAAGTTCGATCCCTGACAGACACAGCATATATTTCTAGACTCACCTGGAGGAATGACAGAGAAGTGGTCAGCTTTTCGAAGTCCTCATATATTCACTGTGCATTGAACTGACACATAATTTCTAAAGAGATAAAAGTATATTTTGTTGAAGTAATAGATTAGTAGAACTTACAACGCTAGAAACCAGATTTCGATACCCTTGTTGGGCAGAGCACAGATAATCCATCGTACAGCTTTATGTTTAAGTTTAAACAATCGAACAAATGCATGCCCTAGATTTACATCTATCTTTTTCACTATTATTCATGAGATCCACTAACATTTATATTTATCTCTTGTTTTTGATCCTAACCTAACGAAGCGTTTTTGCGTTTCTGGAAGGGGAGGAGGTTACTTGTAAGGTTTGATTATTTCATTAGTTTTCTTGAAAATACATAAAACTATTATAATAACATAAAGTTTACTTTATAATATCCGGATGAAACGATATCCACTGCAATTGTACATCTAATGTAACGGGTTTTCTATTATATATTTATTTTAATATCTATGTTTGTCTCAGTTTAATATATATTTACAAATACGTATAACTTATATTATTAAATTTGTATCGTGAAAGTTCACCCTATTCTCTAAATTAGTAGAAGATTTTCGATTGTATGAAAAACAATATCTGTTTTACGAAAGTACTGGAGTATCTTCTAATACTGTTGCCAACTGAATTTTTGAAAATCTCACCTTAAATGTTTTTAAATCGACACGATGAGAGACAGTTTAATATTGTTGGTTTGTTATAGTCAGACATTTGATCATGAAAGTTTATAGTTTTCGAACGTTACAAACCATTTAACTGCAGCGAATTAACTTAGATTATTAATATTTCCACGAATATATTGAATAACATCAAAGGAAAAAAAATCACTTGTGAAGGAATAGCAAGCTTCCCTTTAAGTGATGTGTACGTGTGCACCAACGCAGAATTAATTCGCTCATCGTAAACTGTCGATAACATATTCATTGTCAGACCAAATAGAAGACTCAGTATCGTTTGTAAATTTGTAAAACTTTAGTGTATAAATCATTATTTGTAATAACTGTTATTATAAATTATATTTTTATTTATATAATTTTCGCAGTCGATAGGATGGGAAGTTCTCATTTCATATATTGTTGTGTGTATAGTAGAATATATTTGTATTAAGAAAGAAAATTGTGTTTATCAGTCTTATCGACAAATATCATATTTTTGATGCATATCGACATTTACTTAAAATCTTAATACGTTAATATACGTAACATAATAGATCGGATACTCGTCCGAGATAGATTTTAATACGTAATAATGACCATATCTTTGTTTGTTATCATGATAGTATTCATTTCATAGGAAAGAAAATTGTTAAAGAATAGAATGTAGAAATTAAATGCTATTATAAAATTTAGTAACGAACAGTTTTTTACAAGTTTGACACAGTGTCTAATGTCCAACGTTTGGATGAGGTTTTGTCATCATCGTCAGGTTAGTATCATAATGGGTTCCTCCTCATCACATGTTCTTATATTTCAAAATAATATCTAAGTAATCAGTAGTATATTTGTTGTGTAATTTATTTATTAGAGATAGAAAGTAAGAGAATATCTTTCCTTTAAAAAGTAATGTTTATTTTTAAGTGCAAAGCTACACAACAGAGTAACTGCGCTAAAACCCATTGCGCTTAATGAATCCATTTTTTTTTTTTTTTTTGCACAGTAAGCCGTACAACTTATGGTTAAGCCACCGTCAAATTTGAGTAATAATATAAAATACTGTTAATTAAATTCATGAATTCAAGTTAATTATTATATTGTTAAATTATTTACACTAAGAGTAGTTTGATTTGTTTTCAATATCGCGCTAAGTTACACGAGGGCTATCTGCGTTAGCTGTCCCTATTTTAACAGTGTAAGACGAGAGTATTTCTTGTTTTGCTAATTCCATTTGATATTATAATGTAACAAAAAGAAAATAACTTAGAAATAATTTTGTGCCTCTTTTGTTTAGTCTTGTTTTAAGAAATATTGAAATGAGTTAAAATTTTCAAATCAAACATATTTAAAGAGAAGCTCTTCTTTTATCAAAAGTTTGATCAGTATGCAAGTTGAATGTACATGGTGGTATATTTGCATTTATTTTCAAGGAGATGTCAACAAACTTTAGCGAATGTTCATAACGAAATGATTACATAATGAAAGTCTTTTCCAACAAATTAACAAATTTGCGTTTTATTTTGTGTGTATGGTCAAGATAAAGAGAGTATATCGTAAATACCTGTTTCACGTTTTTCCCAGGTGATTCAGTAGTAGGTCTAATAGCTTATAACATGAAAAATTGTGTTTCGATACTCACGGTGGATGAAGCACAAATATCCCTTTGTGTAACTTTATGATTGTATTTTGTTTATTTATCTTAAATTATTATGTTAATTATACCATTAATTCAAATTATATAAAACATTATTACTTTCTTCTGTTATTTAGGATTTATGTTTTCTGTTAATACATTCTAATTAATCTTTATGTTTTCATAGTTATAGAAAATGTTGAAATGTTTTTTTTTTCACTGAGAAATTAAATATTGATAAACAAAATTAACAACTAAAGAAAAGGTTATGTTTCCTATAACTCCACACGCATTGGCAAACTCATAGAGACATACAATATCAGTACATATATTCCTTTCATATTTTTAAAATATATGCTTTACACATTTTGTTTGTGCATATTTTACTACAAGATGTAAGTACGGTTTACTCGCATATTACTCTTTGAGCAGTATCACAGTTTCTTCAAACTAAAATATATGAGATCATTGAAAAATACTTAGAAAACACCTACTTGCTAATTGCTGTAATACTTTTCAATAAAAGTGAAAATTTTCATTTACTACTTAATATTTTATAAAAGTCACACAAATATTATTTGTAATAATGGACTATTAGTGTATTAGTTTTATGTTAAAAGCTATCTGATATGTAGAGAGAAAGGAACATGTGTACCATTAATAGATTCGTAATTAAAAGACTATATCTCACCATTGCATTTCTTAACGAAAATAAATGTTACACAAAAATTAATTGATGTTTATATTTGCCGAAAGATGGCAAACCTATTGCCACATTTAAAATATCTCATTTTTTTGTGAAAACAATTCTTTATAATAAAAGGGTACAGCAACTTATTAATTAAAAAATCCCGAACTTTTCATCATTGTAAATTTATTTCTATTTGACTCAATACTTCAAAGTAACGTTTGATCAATTTAGGCTAAATAATTAGTTTGTTTGTTTTGAATTTCGCGCAAAGCTATTTGCGCCAGCCGTCCCTAATTTAGTAGTGGTGGCAACTTTACACAATTTCAAACTATATAATCTCAGTTCATGCAACATAGATATAAAATGAAATGTATTTTTGTTATTTAATTTAAGAGCTAAAAACTGTAAAAACTGCGACTAGAGTTAAAAAAAACAAAAATGTTCATTTTTTCCCCATAATTTACAAATGTGTTACCTATAAAACCCCAATTATAGATTCTAAACGCCAGAATGACGTTTACGAGACATTTTCACAAATACTATAGTGACTTTATAAATCTTTGTTACTTTCGTAGCCATTGACCAGTAATAACAAGAACTTTTTTATATTTCAACTTACTTAAATTACAATTAGAATTTATGTTGCAAAATTTTAACACAAGTAAAAATTGAAATACCACAAAATATATAACTTATGCTACACTCCATTTTCTATACTGCTCTAATTATTTTGTCGCCCGACTTGGCCAGGTGGGTTAAGTCGTTCGACTCCGTAATTCGCAGGTTCGAATCTCCGTCGCACCAAACATGCTCGCCCTTTCAGCCATGAGGACGTTATATTGTGACAGTAAATCCCACTATTTCTTGGTAAAAGAGTAGCCCAAGAGGTGGCGGTGAGTGGTGATGACTAGCTACCTTCCCAGTTGTCTTACACTGCTAAATTAGGGACGGCTAGCGCAGATAGCCCTTGAGAAACTTTGCGCGAAATTCAAAACAAATAAACAATAAAGCTCATAACCACTTATACAAACTGGTCAGGTGTTGTTGAAGATTCCACGTAAAACTTGATTTCTATTTTAACATTGTCTTTGAAGTATACAAAAAATATTATTTTTAGATATGGTACTTAGTAAGATTATAAGCTTTTACTTTAAACATATTTTCTAATATATTCTAAGGAACATCACAGTAGTAATTCGAATATATTTATAAAACCATTTATTTACATACTTTTACACAAATCAGTCAGCAATGACAATTATGAACTTTATTTTAAATTTGATGTATTTAAATCCAATGAATCAGATGAAGTTCACATAAGAGCCCATCGAATGTTACATAAGGTTTCGCCATGTTTGAGAAACAGGCCGTTAGAGCTAGTGGAAGTATCTAGATGAAAAGAAAATTTCAGAAAGTATATTACTTCAAAAATTTACACAAGTTAAAACTACACCGGATACTGTATTTATTATATATAATATTATTACACTGGAGAATACAGTCAATGACGTTTTGTAGGATCCAATGTAAAAAAAGAACAACAACAATTCAACAATATCTATACTTTGAGGACATATCATTGTTGTATTTTACCAAAGCAAATATTGATTTTTTAAACTTCACATTTCGGTTAAATTAAATTCTCAGTATTTTTTTCTTCAAAACATTTTACTTATTTTTAAAGTTATATATACAACTTCGTTCTTCCCAACTTTAGTACGCTTTAGGACATAAAGTTATAATTATGTTTATACGTGAAATTTTCTTTAACTTTAACAAACCAACGAAAAACATTAAAACGGATTCTCTTTTTCAATAACGATATTCGTGTATTTAGTTAATCCAAATGGAAACGTAAAATATAAATAATTTTATTAATTATTTCAATTCTGAACATTCAATAGCATTTTATTTTAACATCAGATTTTATCTATTACCTCAAATTATGTTTTAATGCTAGTAACCATGACCACCGCCGCCTCCCCCCGCGACCTAAACCACGTCCAATGCCTCTACCACCGAATCCACCAGCGCCAAATCCTCCATGTCCACCAAAGCCACCACCGCCAAATCCACCGTATCCTCTATACCCACCGAAACCTCCACCTCTTCCAAATCCGCCGAACCCACCGCCATAAGTCAAGGCTACCATGATAGCCAAGGCGATGAAAACAAAAGCCTGTAAGAAAGAAAGACGATTTATAGAAAGTATTTCATAAAAATAGTGTTGTTAAATATACATAAATATGTTTGTGTCAGATCCATAGTAATAAAGGTGCTTGACTTTAATCCATAATCGATGAGAACAAGATCAATATAAAACTTAGAAGCCTGTTGGCTAACCGATCTAGAAAATATTTATTGCTGGTGGAACTACACAGGAACATATTTAACAGATGTTCTGTTCAATGAGTTTCAGTAAACGTACGTGCACCGAAGCGAAAGTCATTCTTTCGGTATTATATTATTATTAAAGCAAATAATTTTATATCTATCTCATAAAAAACATTTATTTCAAAACTAACATTTTCTAATTTCTTTATGCCCTTTTATTAGCATTATGTGAACGTTAGAATTATAACTTACCCAAATCTTCATAATGTTTCTGTCTATCTCTGTCTTTCCAGATAACTTAGGAATGAGAGTGATTTATTACTCAGACGAAGGACCTTTTATACCAATCTGACGAGCAAGAAGCTGCGTAGATAGAATTTGTTCACTGAGGTGTGAAATGTATAGCTGTATTTTACCAAGGTAATCCTGGTGCGTCTCTCACTTAGTAAAATTAAATAAAAAGTTGAAGCGATGTACTTTGTTCGATTATATAACAAGGTTATATATAGATTGAGATATATGTGCGTTTGGAATTTTAAAAATATAGTGAAGTATTCTGTTTGTGTTTTGCGTGTACGACTACAGAATTATATACACTGGTGACCAAGCTCTTAAGACTAATGAACATGAAGAAAAAATATGCATTTTGCGTTGTCAGACTCAACCACTTATTTGAGTAGAGCTTCGAAAGATAAAATTAAGAAAATAAAAAAGAAAAAACTTTTTTCGCATTTAATAGGGAAAATGTGAACACTGTGAAATTAGCCTAAATACTAGCTGGTCAAACGTTTAAGACCATACGAAACAAAAGTCCTAAACAGGATAGGAAACACCCAACAAGATGTCTCAGTAGTGAGTTGCACGGCCGTCATTGCGAATAACTTCAAATATTCGCTTTGGCATGGTCAATATAAACGTTTGCAGAAGGCTGGCTGGAATGTTATTTCAAGTGATGAAGATGGCTTCACGAAGATCATGCACTGTTTGGAATTGACGTCCATTTCTATGGACTTCCCTTGCCATCCACCCCCAGCCATTTTCAATGGGGTTCAGTTCGGGCGAACACGCTGTATGGTCCAAAAGAATCACGTTATTCGTCATGAAAAAGTCTTTTGTCCTGCGGGCATTATGGATTGCAGTTTTGTCGTGCTGAAAGATCTAGTCATTTCCACACAAGCGAGGGCTCTCTCCAACATGCCAATGTAGCTAGCTGCTGTTTGACGCTCCTGTATAACCTGAAGCTCCATTGTTTTATGGAAGGAGAAAGCACCCCATATCATGATGGAACCTCCTCCACTGTGTAGTGTAGAAAATGTCTCCGGTGGAATATCTTTATGGTGCCAGTAACGTTGGAATCCATCTAGACTATCCAGGTTAAATTGTTTCTCATTAGAGAACAAAACCTTCATCCACTTTTCTACGCCCCATGTTTGGTGCTTCTCAGCAAAGTGTAACCGAGCTTGTTATATATATACTTGAAATATACTTGTGTTATATATATACTTGAAATATACTTGTGTTATATATACTTGAAATATACTTGTGTATATATATACTTCAAATATACTTGTGTTATATATATACTTGAAATATACTTGTGTTATATATATACTTGAAATATACTTGTGTTATATATACTTGAAATATACTTGTGTTATATATATACTTGAAATATACTTGTGTTATATATACTTGAAATATACTTGTGTTATATATATACTTGAAATATACTTGTGTTATATATATACTTGAAATATACTTAGGTGTGAAAATTATTGGAATTATGGCCGAAAATGTAGCTAACAGCGAAAGTATCCAAATGATGAAACAATGCCTCATCCTAATTTTATAAGGAAGGAACGTAAGCAAAATATACTTAGTTAACTATACACTTTAAAAGAATGATATATTTTTTTAGTTCTCCTTCAAATAAGTAACTTGTTCTGATAAAAACTTAATATTAAAACAGAATACATTATTCAAAGCACTTTAAAACAACAGTTTAAGCTTTAATATAATTCATAGTACATATTATTCTAGTAGTTTTAATCCTAGTGTTTTGCTTATGACAAAATAAGTTGGGATTTATAATATATGCTACCTAGGTAACTGCCTGACCCTGAGTCACGATCTTATTAAGAAAATCATTTTACGGAATAAAAGTGCCATTCAAATGATCATTGTTTTCATTCAAAATACTGACTGTTAAAATCGTCTGCCTTTATGACAAGCACTGCCTACTTTCAAATATATAATTACAACATGCTGTTTTATACAGTCATTGGACAAAACCATAAGAGAAAGAAAACACCAAGAACGGAAACTTCAAACATTTTCTCCAGAACTTGTTTCCTTATTGAATTTATATACGTAGCTAAGCAACAAAATGTTATTCAAAGCTATACCGCCTTGGTTTAATAAGGAGAACATCGTGCTTCGAATCTCGAGAACACGAAGTCTAATATCTAGAAGTGACAAAAGAATGCCAAATAAGAATACTGTTAACAATTTCCGTGAACGTCTTGCAAATTGTTATCTCGATCAGTCTGCAATCCTTTCATTTTTGTTGCTTTCCTTTTCCCTCTTAGCTTAATTTTTTACTTACATATTTCCAGCCGGTACAGTTAAAGTATGTAAACCTATAAAAAATTAAAAACAAAAAATAATTAAGCTGCTGATTAGTGTAGACCAACAGATGCTTTTCAGCGTTGTTTTTAAGCGTAGCAGATGGAGTAATATTTAAATGAGGATAATATAAATTCTACTTGCCTTTATCTATGAAAAATATAAAATAATAATTCTGATGGTCTCTTATTAAAATTCCTATATCTTGTGAATTCATTGAAATTTAAAATTTCACGTTTTTGTTATAATAAATCTGCAATCTATGATCCTATCGTTTTGAGTTTTTTCTTTACTTAAGTTTCAAATATTGTATATTTCTGGTTACGAACATCGATAAACATTCCGTAGAACATATAGTGGATTTGTAAACACTCGCATCAGTTCCTGTGCTGATATTTAAAATAATAAAAAGAAATAAACTTCAAGTAATTATATGGAAGAGATGTTTTATTGTATTAAGATATTGGTACTTCTAAATTTTGCTGGGGAGTCTCAATATTTTAGCTATTTTAACATATTATTACTACGAATGTTTATTGTTTCTTAAGACATGTTCATGTTTAGAATTGTGATATAGAACAGATGTGATTAATATATGTAGATTCCTGTGTGATTAGTCTAATAACGAGCAGTAAAATTATACATTAAAACCTTGCAGTTTTCACTGAATAAAATTTAAAATTGATCTATTGAAATGTACATTTCTAATCGTACGAGTGTCGTGTCATATAAAAAACGTTTCAGGTAAAACTCATTGTTACTTTTACTTTCATACGTAATATGTTTACGAAGGCAGTGCACTATGAGATTTTATTTACAAAAAAAATAACACAATTGCACAGATGACGTATTAAAGCGAAATTACTAAGATGGTACTTCGAACGTTGACAACAGAACCTTATATATTGACACAGGGTATACAACAAAATACTTTCTTATTTTTGATATAGTGCTAGAGTCAAATACTTCATCATCACAAATTCCAAGCGATTAGTTAGTCACTTTGTAATAACAAATTTATCACTCTTCGTTTTTGTTGTTTTGTTAAAGCTGCTTACTCTGCTATCTATGCTTTGTTCACTATGGGGTGTTCAATCCAGGATCTTAAAATTAAGTATGTAAACTTAGCGTTCATACTTTCCGTAGCTACATCTTGACGTAGCCTGTAATGAGTTTACTGGAACTGACACGAGGACAAAGTTTTGTTGCATCTCGTTATAGATATTAGTTGAGATATAATGTCAGGCCTAGCATGATCACATGTTTAGGGGCGATTGATTGGCACTCTGAGAGTCGCGAGTTCGAATTCTCGTCCCATCAACCATGCTCACCTTATCAGCCGTGAGAGCGTTATAAAGTCACGGTCAATCCAACTATTCGTTGATAAAAAGTAGCCCATGAGTTGACGGTGGGTGGTAATGACTAACTGCCTTCCTTCTAGTCTTTCACTGCTAAATTAGAGACGGCTAGAGTAGATAGCTCTCGTGTAACTTTGTGTGAATTTGAAACCAAACCACTATTTGAATTAGAGATGGTCCAGTTTTCATAGTATTAATTGGAAAATGTGCTAGACGAAGTGCAACAGAAATTGAAATATTTTTAAAAGGTGACAAGTAAACTGAAAGGTGTCTTAAAAATGAATTGATAAATTATTAATATAGTATAATGTAAAACGTTTATCCAGTTTCTTAAATATGTAAGTAAAGACAAAATTTCTTCCTTCACTAGTATGTAAACATTATTGTAGAAAGGTATATAGCAAGTAATATTGTCATTCTATTCCACAGTAGAAACAAGTTTCTTTTATAAAATGTAATGTTACCTGCTTCTGAGAACCTTATTGTTTAAAATGAAATTAAAATAGATAACAAACTAATACAAAATTACCTTGTATTAATTTAAAAATATCAACCTCTTACGTGCAAATACAATCTTGTAGTATAAATATATTTGGCAAAATGCAAGACTGTCTGCTGATCCCGTTATCACACGTATTACACAATTGTATCAAACTAGAGTGGAAATATTACACACCTTTATATGTAAACTTTATATTCTACAATCAGAACACCAGGTACACAATATACGATTTAATGTGAAAAAAAAACCTTTATCAGGTTCCTATTTCATATAGTATTCTTAGATAAACATAAACAGATGCATTAATCAAAGGAAAACCACACCTATAAAATTACACAAATCAACACCATACTAATGACATTCTCTATTGTTATTCATTCTTATCAGATTTGATAGCAACCTATTTGATATCTAAAATAGATCATAGGTCATTATGGCACATTATCATAATTTAATCTGTGTATCTCTAAGAATAACTGTGCCATCTTATATGATTTTATCACCAACATACCCGTGCTACCTAAGGTGACATAAATCTGCTGCTTTGTGGGTTTCACAGAATGCTGTTGTATGGATCTAGCAGATATGTAATAAAACAGATATTCTGTTGTGTGGATATAACAAAAAATACAATAAAGTAGATCTGTTATTGCGTGAATCTAATATATATGCAATAAAACGCATTTGCTATTGTATGGATATAGCAGATAGACAATAAAACATATCTGCTCTTGTGTGGAAATAGCAGATATATAATAAAGTAGATCTGCTGCTGTGTGAATATAGCAGATATACAACAAAGTAGATTTGTTGCTGTGTGGATCTAGTAGATATACAATAAAACAGATCTGCTGCTCCGTGAATATAGCAGATATACAAAAGTAGATCTGTTGTTTTGTGGATATAGTGTAAATACAATAAAACAGATCTGCTGTTCTGTGCATGTAGCAGATAAACAATCAAATTCACAAAAAATATATAAACATATGTAAACAACAAAATTCTGAAACATCGAAATGACTATTTTTCGTAATTTCTGGTACGTGCCTTAGCGAGTTATCTAATAATATTTTCATGTTATATCTTTTATTCTATTCTCATCCTTTGTAAACTATTGACATAAGTAACAGAATTCATCAAGTAAGTACATACATCTCAAATACTTGTTGAAGAATCCGCAAGCGATTGGGGCCCTGTGTTCCACGATGGAATCTAATGGTGATAACTAAGTGGATACATCGACACTAAATCAAATCTTTTGGGGCAGTTTCTCTGTGGAGTATCTATTGCTAAAAAACAAAACTGCGATTTATAAATATAAATATAACTTTTGGTTCAGAAAAATTAAAACTAAAAAAGCACGTGAACCACGTGTCTTTTCATGCTCTATTAGTAATCGATGATTTTTCTGTAACAGGCTGTTTCGTTCTATGTTTTCAGCTGCACAGTTTTAATGACGTTTTAGCAGAGGTTCTTCAGGTGATAGTTCCGGGTCCTGATTTTATGACCTATTTTGTACCCGTTAAATTTGGTTTAAAAGGTTTTTCTTCTGTGAGTTAAACCAATCGAAATTGAAAAGAGCTACTGAGAGATTTTCTCATCATGAAGACTTGAGTAAGCTTTGATTTTCACAGACTTCCAGGTGTCAAGTGAAATACATGAAAATGTGTAAAATTACTTATAAATCTACAATGAATAAAATGTTTATTATCTTTAATTCAATTTCCACTGTGAATCTTACTTATTTGTTATTACAAGAACAAGCTTCAGAATCACTAGCATAATTATATTATCTGTGATGTAATAATACTTTAGAGATAACTGAATAAAGATTAAAAATTGAATCTGACCATTGTTTTGAGAGGTGGTAACTCTACTCTGTTTTGTGTTGATTCGAACTTGTTCCTTTTCAATGACAAGTCCATGTTTTTCTCCTCCATTGTAACCAGTAAAAAGACATACTGTTGATATAATTTTTGTTTACATTTTACATAATTTTCTTTTCTGTAGATATCTATTCTCATTGTTTTTGCTGCTATGATGGCAGTAGCTTACGGAGGTTACAGGGGTTATGGTGGACATGGCGGCTATTGTGGTTATGGCGGAGGCTTTGGAGGCTACGGCGGAGGTTATGGCGGACATAGTGGCGGTTAATGGTGGTGGTGGTGGCTATGGATACGGTGGTTACCACTAGTGAGTTCGGTGTTAAGTATTTACGCAGATTTTGCTTCTAATCTAAATATTAAACTCCATCATTAGTGCTAAATATCTTCGTTTGATGTTATTTAAATTAACCTGCATTTGAAAATGTCAAAACACCTCATTTTATACAATTAATTTTTTATATGTTTTGCTCTATCATAGAGTTATGTATTTATCATGTTATATTTTTAAGTAGAATGTAATATTAATGTTCGAAGTACTTGTATATTTTTTTCTTTTTTTAAAAAATAATATATAGCTAGAATTGGAATTTTTCCCTCATGTTTTTCATTATTATCTGTTTATTAACAAAATGACAGCTGATATTATGTGAATAAGACACGATTAATATCTGTTTGATTAATGCATTTTTAGAGCTTTATAAAAATATATGAATATACAGTAAAGTAAGAAGCAACGGAAGAGGGCCGAAGTTTCTTCATACAAGATCCAAACACTCATTAGCTTAACACTTAATAAAACTAGAACATTTGAAACACTTTGAAGAGAATAACATCTTCCTTATTTTACGAGAATATTTAAGCATTTATCATTGTGGTTGAGTGCAAGTGTGTTGGAAACAAAATATTGATTTACCAAAACTTCAAGTCCTGTCGAATTTTCTGTGTTTGATATTGACTTTAGAATAACGTGAATATTGCTTTCAACAGTGGTTTAATATGCGATACAACTTGTGAAGTTAATTGGAATAAGATGGCAAAAATATATAGATAGTATGTTCTAAAATTATTTTTCTGTTTAACTACATCTAAACTTTCCAGGTAAAAAAAAAGCGTAAACTGAGTTTTGTTCAAAACTGAAGAAATTAATGCTAACTTTGTTATAAAAGGCAAATGTATGGATCCAATATTAACAATTCGCCGTACTAGTTAGTGTTACGTAATAAACATACTAACTCCCTACGTAATTCAATGATAGGTTTTTTATTCGAAACAAATTAATTTTACACAGACTTCTTTCTGGAAGTTAGCTCAGTTTACCTCTTAAAATGTTAGAAACTGTTTCCATTAGTTATTTATCTTTATCTTATTATGTTGTAAATTTTCTTCACGAAAATCATTACGTTAATTTACGTGTGACCAGTGTGACGTATCGAGGAAAATATGTTTTATTTTGAGATTAAGAGTACAAAACTTAGGCGAGTATGTTAAAAATAATACAAAATTTTCATCATGGTTTTAAATTTTGAATAACACATTGGATGCTAATTACATGTGAATGTAAGGAACGTTACACATCAAATGGTCTTTCTTACGTATTATAAAGAATTGTTAGCTAACTAATCAACTACTGCTGGGGAAGAATTTCACTTGTAACATAATATAAATAATAAAAGTTGCAGAGTTTGTAATTTTCTTCTAATTTAAAATATTTTCAAATATGAATATTAAAAGAATTGGAAATGGGCACAAATAATGTTTTTATCAGAATGTTTTAGTTGTTATTTGTTGATAACAAAGAGAACACTAATAATAAATAGGATTATAATGAATGTGGATGTGATAGATTAAGTAACGCGTGAAAAGTCTACTATATTCAGACATTGTATTAAATGGTACAGAGTAGGTTAGAGTCGAAGACTTTAATTAGTCATCTGGTTTAAACTTACACACAATTGTATCGATTATATCATGTGTCTTTCAAAGAAAAGTAACACGTTACTTTGTAAACTGATAATCGGAAATTGTATTCTTTTGTTTGCTTCTAGAAATGTTTCTATACAGCAACGTAATAATACCTGAAGCGTTCCTTGTAATGGGTTTTGAATGTACACTAGCAGGGAATATAAACAAGAGCTAAAACTGTCATATTATGTTACCGTTACCACAATTGAATGACTCTGAAGGTTTGGTTTTTAGATTTATCGTTATTGTTTAAGATAATAGTTATAAAAATAAATAAATAATTTTATAAGATACTATATATATATATATACTAAGTTAATGCACTAACTAGTCAATTTCCTGATGTACTGCTGTTGGATAACAATAGTTTCTCTTAAAGACAGAAAGACTCGGATTTACAGAAGTAACTGAGTAACTAATAAATTGTTTTCTACTTGAATGGTTTTTGTTCCTGTTTTATTTTCTGTGATGATTAATTGGAAAAGTTATGATTTTTGGTCTCTTGAATTTAATTTAGTAAAACTGTATAATGTACTTGTATTTATGGTAAAGTGACAGACCTTAATTTTGAACTACTGACCAGAGCAAAACAACCAATAAAAAGCACTTTACCATCAGCTATTCACGCTAAGGAGTTGACTGTCACAGCTAAATGTGTAGAGGGAAGATTTTTTGTGGTATATCAAGGATTTTAAAGCTGGGTCGCCTTTCCGCGGTCCAGAGCTTAATCATAGAGGCGTGTCCATTTAATGAGGCAGTTTCCGAAATGTCATATTTGAAAGAGGAAAATATGCAGTTACTTCTCTGAATATACGTAAGTACAAGATACTAAGTGCGTGAGATAAAATTATAAATCCTTATACTCTGTCTCTCAGAAATAAGTTTTGTAAAATAATCTAGTTTTGTAAACCTATTCCAAAGGAGGCTTTTAAACGCCTAAACATTGTAAGGAAGTGGAATAAATCAATGACTAAAATATTATGATAAAAGGAAACAAAAATTAGGTTTAAAAGCAGTTTCAAAAGATGTGATATTGAAGTTTAGAAGGATTAAGTAAAAGAATGTAACTCTATGGGAACAAATATACGTAATTGAGAATCGAAGTTGACTGTATTACTTTAGCTGTGTATTCAACTATTGTTCAAAATTTAGTTTTACTGAATATGCTGGTGATGTTCTTAGTTACGATAATATTTTTCTTGTCATCTTATAAAATAAACGAAAATATGTTATTATTTAGTCATGATGTCAATAACTAATGAGTAAAGTGATTTAAATACTTTATAACAACCACTTTCAGTACAACTAAGCCTTACAAATGAAAACTATTGTTATTAATGAAAATAATCTTGAAATCAATAAACACATTCTGCTTCTGTTTGTTGTTTCACTGAAGCAGATTTCTAAATAGAAGATAGTAAAACATTGCTATCTTGTTAGTAATTTGTTGAAGAACCTCTTATATTGTATTGATAGCAATATTGATTTGAGATAATAAACAAAGTTATCACAAGATTTTGTTGTTTAAAAACGGTGTATGCGTATTAGGATAAAATAAATACACTCTAATATGTATAAGGACTAATATATAAAGTAATGTATAATAAAGTTTAGATCCACTATTATGGAACATAAAGTTCATACAAATATTAGTTGTAGATGGATATGAAATTACGATTTTAATTCTTAGAAACGGTGAATGTTTTATGAGTCATGAGGCAACGAATATGACAGGAGAATATTAGTTTCTGTAGGTTGATTAAAAGGTCAAAATGAGTAAACTTAGCAGTGACACACACAGACGAGGTTAAAATATCACAGGTGATCACAATTATTAAATATAAATATTAAACATGTGAAATTCATGTTTCTTGTAATCAGACGAAAGTTGTAGAAGTTCCACTTTGAATTTATCCTTCTAAATAGTTCTTTCATCTTGTAAAATGCTAATTTCATCATTATTATCATGCCACAAGCATGATATATGCATGGCCAAGCGTGTGTAGGCATGCGACTCCTAATCTGAGGGTCGCGGGTTCGCATCCCGTCGCACCAAAACCTGCTCGCCCTTTCAGCCGGGGGGCGTTATAATGTGACGGTCAATCCAACTATTCGTTGGTAAAAAGAGTAGCCAAGAGTTGGCGGTGGATGGTGATGACTAGCTGCCTTCCCTCTAGTCTTACACTGCTAAATTAGGGACGGCTAGCACAGATAGCCCTCGAGTTGCTTTTGTGCGAAATTCAAAACAAACAAACGAAACGAATTTGTTATTACAAACGATAGACAAGAAAATAGTTTTGGTGCTATTAATTTATGAAACTAACAATTCAGAGAGGTTATTAAATAAACTTAGTAGGATTTATGCATTTTTAAACCAAGGAAATAAACATTAGATTATTTTTACTGATGTTATGTTAGACTAAATATATTAGAGATGGAATATGTCTTACTGCTAGCTTTCAGGTAATGATTTAGTTGTTTGTTTTAGAGCAAAGTCACAGTGGGCTATATATATACAGTCTATCACGAGAAATCAAAGAACGGACTTTATTTAACCTTGTAAGTCCGCCAACTTACCCCTGTCCCATCAGGGGCTCGGTGGACTGTCGCAGATAGCCCGATGATGCTTCGCTATAAGAAAAAGCAAACAAACACAAAATAACCCACCGGGGAACAAAGGCTAGAAATTAACACAACAGTTTGTTTTTTTTTAATTTCACGCATACCTTCACGAGAGCTATCTGCGCTAGCCGTCCTAATTAAGTAGTGTAAGACTAGAGGGAAGACAGCTAGTCATCATCACCCACTGCCAACTCTTGAGCTACTTTTTTAACAACGAACAGTGAGATTGATCACCACTTTATAATGCTCCTACGGCTGAATGGGCAAGGATGTTTGGTGTGACGGGGATTGGAAACCGCGACCTCCACATTATGAGTCGAGCGCTCATGCCGGGTCAAACTCAACGTTAATGTTCATTTAATGTATTGAATTATACGTGCATACAATAAAACACGACCTCACAGCTATTGTTATACAATGTTTTGAATTGGAGTTATTTTTTTTCTTTTTTTGTTATGTATAAAAATATTTTCATTTCCAACCTGTATTATGTCATCCATAAATGAGTTAGTTGTAGCCTAGTAGTTAGCTTCCCAGGCTGTGAATCTAAGGAATTATGGTCCGCAAAAACATTTCTTGGGGCAGTGGGTGCGTTATAAGAGTGACGATCAAGTTCCACTGTTCCATCTAACAGTAGTAGTCCAAGAGTTGGTTGTGTGGTGTTGTTAACTAGTTACCAGCCTACTATAACAATAATAATGCCTGTCCTTAAAATGCACGCGCACCTTACTATCTAAATGCTCATATAAAGGCGGACGTATACATACTTTAGTAGACATTTTGTACAACAACCTATTAAAAAAAGTCCAAAGTGAGGTAAGAATAACGTTATAAGCTTCTTATTGATAGCATTACTTATACTAAAGTTTAAAGGGAACAAAACGCACGAAAACGCTACAATGCTAATTTATCTTTTTATCGAATATAGGTAGTAGTTAATTAATAAAGGCTTACCTACTGTTATACCTAAGACAAGTGAACATAGATTTTGGTGTATGCAATTAGAATATTTTGTATTATTCTATGATTTCTGTATTTAAAGAAGTATTGTTATAATAAAGATACTAATTTGACAGTAAATGTTTTGTGGATCTCTACTAGTATTGAATATTATTTATAAATGTAGTAGAAGCTGCACATAACTTTTATTAAATTGAAACATCAAATCATATTTCCTATTTCTAGTTTTAAGTATTGTACAAAGTTGAATTAATGATGTACTAAACACACGATGTATGTGATGCATACTGAGATTTGACAAACAGTGCATAGACGTACGAAGATACCATGCATTTATAAAAGTGGGGAAAGAGACTTCTATGTGGGAAATAAGTAAAAATACTAACTCGTTCATATTCTTGAAAGTTTTAGACTGAAACCTTAACTAACATTAATTGTTAGTTGATTAATTGTTGGTGCATTAATTGAATATTTTATTTTCTACTGACACAAAAAAAGTATTTACATACTATACTTAATTCACAAATACTAAAATGTAGGTTTAATGTTCTAATAACAAAGCTAACATAAAAAAGGAAGTACATAGTTTATCAATCACTAAGAAACATGAAACTCTTCAACGCTTTACTTCTTTGTTTGTATCATTCAGTTTCATGTCTGCGGTTGATAGTTTTACTATCTCATTTGGTTAACCACGTTCTCTATAAGCGATAACATTAAAAGATACATGGAGCCGTCCTAAGCATTTTCTGCCAGATACTGGAGTTATAGGTATTACTTTGTAACAGTATATTACAATCATTAATAAGCTTGCTATTATTTCTCAGTTCAGACAATTAGATA